>NW_027305533.1:0-300000 GCF_039555335.1 Amphiura filiformis
TTAATTGTATAGGCAGTTGGAGGTAGATGTGCATAAGCTGTTGTCCTTCACGGTTTACCGTACTAACATGGTTACCAGCGCAAAGACTAGCCTAGACCGGCGGTCTTGTGCTTGGGCTTACACCATTGTACACAACTTGATGCAAGAATAGTTTTTTTTCCTGTTTTTGTGTCTTTTATGTATTATTTTATTTCCACTTATTATGAGTCCTGCTTGCATGAATGATACTTCTATACTTTTTACTCGACTCATTAATTTTTATTTTTTTTGCATTTCAAAAAGGGTCAAACTACAAGCCTACAGAAAAGGAATCGTCGATTCCCTAAAAGTAGGCCTAAAGCAAAATTGTTTTACACTTCAAACAATTCGTACGCATGTTTGTCAAAAGTAAAACATTATTTAAGGATAATTTTGGTGCAAAAACAAAAACATAACAGCATTTTGACAACCATCGCGTGTGCTATCTATATACTGCTGATATTTTCATGTTCTATTTGCGAATTTAGTATGAGTGCATAGTTTATGATGATGATGATGATGATGATGATGATGATAAAAAAAGTTTTGTTTCTTGATCATTCAAACGTTTCAAGAACTGTTCCTTCCGGTATGTTAACGAAACGGCAAAAAAGAGGAAAGCATGGGAGCAAGTTCATGTGGAAGGACAAGGTTTTTGTCAAATATGTGGGGGATTTCTATTTGTTGACCGTTACAAGTTAGGTTCAAGCAGATCAGTAAGCCTTAAAACATTGCCTTTACTAAATCGGCAGCGCGATTTAAATTTGGTATACGAATACTTCAGAAAAGGATCCTTCCTCTCCTGAAGACGCTCACGATAGCAAGTTGACGTCTTGCTTTAATTGCACCCCTTTAGCACCGTTGCTTCAAAAGAAAGTCCATCATTCAAAATGAGTAGGCCTTTATAGCAACAGCAGGTTTAACTGACTCGAATGAACACTAAAATAAAATGGTGAAATGTTCAACTAACAGCAGGTTTAACTGACTCGAATGAACACTAAAATAAAATGTTTTAATAAATAAAAAGTGTTTTAATAAATAAAATAAATAAAAGGTGATATATATATAATAATGTAATGTATTTTAATATATATTGGTAATTTTTTGATGTTTTAAGTTTGACCCCTGAGTTTTGTTACCCAGGCAAAAGAAGTTTAAATAAATAAATAAATAAATAAATAAATAAATAAATAAATAAATAAATAAATAAATAAATAAATAAATAAATAAATAAATAAATGTGAAATGTTCAACTAAATCGAACAATGATTATTACTTAGGGGTAGGGGCCTACTCTATGTTGATTGAAAGACAGCATCTGTTTTGGTTCAAAAATATGAAAGAAAAACCATGAACCTAGCATTACAATCTAGACCAAGGCTTACGACCTAAGACCTGCTCTGAGGCAGGGCCAAGAAAAGCCGCTGTAAGCCTGGCCTAACAGGCTTGCGTAGACTACGGCTACAGAAGACTGATTTCGAGAAATGCAAATTTTACCGAAGCCTGGGGGTAATCCTACAAGCCTGGCCCACAGGCTAACGAAGCCTCGAGGCTAGGGTAGCCGTGTTTCGGGGAACGTGTTTTCAGTTAAGCCTGGTCTTACGACCTCTTAAGCCTTGAGGCTAGACTAGCCAACTGCTAAGCCACCCGTCGAGAAATTCGCCCTTAATGCTCGGCGTGCTAGCCATAGGCTTCAACATAAACAGTCCAAGTTTTCAGGTATTTTCTCAAAATATCAAAAGCTATATCAGGAACCACTGAACCAATAGTAGGCTTGTTTGTACTTATTTTAATGCATTTTTCATGCTGATTCCAAATATGGTCATGAAAATTCACATTTCTGAAATTTTTGACTTTTCAAAAAAAAATTGAAACTTGTCGTCTGCAGTCGACACCCGCGTGAAGAGAGTTAATATACCCTTTATATAACCCGACATTTAAACGTTTTCTGACAACCTTTTATAACCTTTTGCGAATGATGTCGAAAACGTTTTGTGTTTACTGGGAAGGTTGCCGTGTCATTATCGCAATGTTCCCGGCGCAAAGACTAGCCTGGACCCGCGGTCTTGTGCTTGGGCTTATACCGTACACAACTCGATGCAAGAATATTGTGTCTGTATTTGTGTTTTTTATGTATTATTTTATTTCCACTTGACTTTTTATGAGTCCAACTTGTATGAATGATACGTCGATGCTTTATACTCGTGATTTTTTCTTTGCATCCCAAAAAGGTGACAATATAAGTTCAATATGTGACCCGGCAGCACAAACGAGCCGTAAATTCCCTAAATTGTATTCTGTGTTACGGTGTAAAATGTGTACGAAGGTCATATTCATCGGTAACTTAAGCTGGCCCGACATCCGTCTTATTTTGATAGTCAAAAACTAATCAATAATCCTATTGTTGAAGTGGATAATAAGTTTCTACCTTAGATGGCCGGCTATATAACTTTTAATAGCTCTGGTCTTTGTTTGCTTTTGCTAAATCCTGTTCAAGTGGTGGGTTACCAGGCATTGTATTTTGTACAGGTATGCATAGCCAACAATTAACAATGAGAGAACTTTCTTAAACCTCGTTGACTTGGGGATGATTTGAAATGACCGCCAATTATGACTGTTTGATATATATTGCCAGCAATGTGGAAAAAGAGACACATGTAAAAACGCAAAAAGCTATAATTTTGTTGAAGGAGCAAAGTTTAACAAACCATAACCCCGCTTCTGGATATCGTTTGAAGTCAAATGATATACCATGTTTAAGTTTATGATGTTTATTTTTTAAACACGAAATAAAACAAAATTGACCGGGGGAGGAATTTACGGCTCATTCGCCGTGGACGGTCACAAGGGTAAAACTGTAAAAAGGAAAGTAACCAACGTGCTATCTACTGCTGATATCAGTAGCCTTCTCAGATCTCACATGTTATCTGTTGGTACAATATTTATAATTATTTAAGTAGAAGATATAGCAATATTATATGCATCTTATCCGTAAATTCAGTTTTAATACTGCATGCATTATTGTTTCGTGTCAAATATTTACTATATCTTTACCAATTTTGTCCTTCTTCTATTGTATTAAATTGATGTCCAACCTGGTATAATATAAGGCTCTCCAAAATAATATTGTAATAGGCCTACTTATGAAAAGTACGAGTATCAAACTATTAAGGCTTGGATAGGGACAGGTGGTATCATATAGGTCTTCATGATGATAATGATGATGATGATGATGATGATGATGATGATGATGATGATGATGATGATGATGATGATGATGATGATGATGATGATGATGATGAGTAGGTCTTATGATAGCAACAGCTACTTTAAAAAATTCAACTAACTCAAATGAACACTAAAATAAAATGCTGAAATGTTTAACTAAATTGAACAATTACTTACCCACAGTGGCGTAACTAGACATTTTCATTTGGGGGTGGGGTGGGGGAAAGCGGGGAAAATTATAATCATAAGACCTACTCATTTTGAATAATGATTTTTTTTAACAACGAATATAATTTTTTTTAAATTCTTTCATCATCATCATCATCATGATGATGATGATCATCATCATCATATGAAGACCTATATGATACCACCTGTCCCTATCGAGGCCTTATAGTTTGATACTCGTACTTTTCATAAATAGGCCTATTAGAATATTATTTTGGAGTGCCTATATTATACCAGGTTGGACATCAATTTAATACAATAGAAGAAGGGCAAAATTGGTAAAGATATAGTAAGTATTTGACACGAAACAATAATGCATGCAGTATTAAAACTGAATTTACGGATAATATGCATATAATATTGCTATATCTTCTACTTAAATAATTATAAATATTGTACCAACAGATACCTTCATGTGAGATCTGAGAAGACTACTGATATCAGATAGCAAGTTGGTTGCTTTCCTTTTTAGGGGAATCACAGATTCCTTTCCATTAGGCTTACAGTTTTCCCTTTTTGGGATGCAAAGAAAAAATCACGAGTATAAAGCATAGACGTATCATTTATACAAGTTGGACTCATAAAAAGTCAAGTGGAAATAAAATAATACATAAAAGACACAAAAACAGACACAATATTCTTACATCAAGTTGTGTACGGTATAAGCCCAAGCACAAGGGGACTGCTCTATAATCCGACGCTTCTATAATCCGAAGGTTCTTTAGTCCGAAGGTTCGCTAGTCCGAACATGTGTTCATAGCATTCGCTAGTCCGAATTTTAAAAGAGGTTCTCTAGTCCGAAAAAAAAAATTTAAAAGAGGTTCTTTATTCCGACGGTTCTTTATCTCGAAGGTTCTATAGTCCGAATTTTAAAAAAGGTTCCCTAATCCGAATATTAATAGAGGTTCTTTAATCCGAATTTTAAAAACGGTTCTCTAGTCCGAATATGAAAATAGGCTCTATAGCCCGAATTTAAAAAAGGGTTCTATAGTCCGAAATTGCAATAGGGTTCTATAGTCCGAAACGGATACCGTGTTCTTTAGTCCGAATCAGTAAAAAGGCTCTATAGTCCGAATATTTTTATAACATTAACATTTACTGCGCCCTCTAGCTAGATAATAGCAGAGTTTATGGTAAACGGGATGACGCTTCTTTCACCCCCTCCCCCCACCCCGTCATCAAAAACAAATCCTGCATTCGCGCCTGATATCCCCAACTTACTGTAAACAAAGATCTTAAAAATACGTTATTTGCTACAAAAATGTTGACATATTTTTACACCATCAGAAACAAAAAGAAAAATAATGAATGGAACGAAAATATAAAGAAACATGAAGAACAAACACACACACAAAAAAAAAAAACAGAACAAAAGAAGGAAAGACACAATGAAAGAAAATAAATGAAAGAACAAATGAAACAACTGAATAAAGACATAAAAGGAAGTCCAAATGAAAGAACAATGAATACAAAGATAATGAACAAAATAATGAACATTAAGAAAGAACAAGGAGAAGAAAGAAAGAATATAATAAAGATAAAACGAAAGAAATTTGAATATAGAACAAACAAAAATGAGAAAGGGATTTTAAGAAAGAGGTAATGAATGATGATTTGACACTAAAACAAATGATGAAAATAAAATTCGGACTATAGAACCTGTTTACCAATTCGGACTAAAGAACACGGTATCCGTTTCGGACTATAGAACCCTTTTGCAATTTCGGACTATAGAACCTTTTTTTTAAATTCGGACTATAGAGCCTAGTTCCATATTCGGATTATAGAACCCTTTTTTAAATTCGGACTATAGAGCCTATTTTCATATTCGGACTAAAGAACCGTTTTCAAAATTCGGACTATAGAGCCTTCGAAATAAAGAACCATCGGAATAAAGAACCTTCGTAATAAAGAACCGTCGGATTAAAGAACCTTCGGAATAAAGAACCGTCGGAATAAAGAACCGTCGGACTATAGAGCTTCCACCAAGCGCAAGACCGCGGGTCCAGGCTAGTCTTTGCGCCGGTAACATTGCGATAATGAGACGGCAACCTTGTTAGTACGGTAAACCGTGAGGACCACAGCTTATGTACATCTACCTCCAACAGCCTATACAATTAAGCCGCTGGTTGAAAGGGACGAGGTTGTCAAGCGTTAAGCCTGCAAGGCCACTAAGACTAGGTTGAATTTGCGTTGAAGAAATCCGGCTAGCGTTAAGACTCGGGCTTCGAGAGCGAGTTAGGCTTAGTAGCCTCAAGGCCACCTTAAGACTACGGCTTAATAAGACTCCTGTCGGGAAACTCGCCCAAAGAGTCTCATTATTTGACGTAGTCCAGGATGGTATTTAGAACATGAAGTTGCTTTACTATTCTTTACCACAAATGCAAGATATAAGCTCATAATAATGATGTGTGCTTTGATAAGTAAGATAGTTCCGATGTTAAGAACATTAAACCCAAAAAGGAGAGTTTATCGATTAATCAACATTTAAAAAACACAAATAACATGATAAATGTTCATTGTAGGTGATAGATAATATTTAATAACTTTTCTTTCATGTTTCCTATATCCTTACCAATGATAATAATATCTTTACCGTACCAACGAGTGGTGACGGTATATGGCTACCAACATCTTGAAATAGGGCCTTTGGTAGTAAATGTCTTGATAAATAGGGCCACTATGTAGAATGTTTTGAAAAAGATGGTGATTGCCTAGGAAGTTCGTAAAAGAGGGTTATTAGTTATACACAGTTTTGAAAATAAATAATGGAATTTCATTAATTTGTTCTAAATTCATAATATAAATTTGCTTTTTATATGTAGGCCTATGCGATTTTTTTGCACTGTTTAGTAGCGGCGCTATTGCGTTCTTTATGTAGTATGTATGTATAGTGTAGTATATGACAATGTGGTGATGCATTATAGAGTTAAATTCCACAAAAATCACCAGGTAGCTACAAACAAAAGAGCATATGCGTAAATCACGGGGGAAGTGGAGAGGAAGGTCGTTGGGTAATAATAGATAATAATAATTGGTATTTGTATGGTGCTCCAGTAACCCCAGTGTGCATCACAATGAATAAAATACAAGCAAATTAACTATGAAACTTGAACTATTAAACTTAATATACCAAATTCTACTTACTCAAAGATAACATGATAAGTTCAAAATGACAGAGTATATAATACACAAAAATCCGTATTTTTGCAAACTACATTTAAAAACCGAAATGTCCATATTATACATACGGACTAGTGTCATACTGCAGTTACTGTCCGTTTTCCTATACACAATACACAGTGCTCTCACCATTGACGCGTAACCTCTAAAAATGATGTACGTTGGCAGAATGGGCACTTGCCTACTGTCTGTTCAATTAGCTTAGATTCTTGTATTTTTAAGATATTTGAAAAAATAAAAAAATTTGGTCAAAGTCATCAAAGAAAAGTGTTAGCACAGCCTTAGACCCAATGTGATTTTAACTTTTCAAATTCCAAAGTTCAATTTAAAACCCCATTTCTTTTCAATTTTGCCTCATTTTAGGCAGTTACTTGGGTCCACCAAAAGGGTTCGCGACCTTTTCACAAATCGAGTGGGACGGTCCATTTTCAACTTAGGGCATAGACCCTATCCAATTCAGCAAAACAATCTGTCCACCAATATGTCCTGCCATTTCAATTGTTATACCGTTCCGGTTATTGGATAGGGTCTATAGGTGATGATGGTCCACCTGTTTTTGTTGCACGAAATTATATGCGCGATTACGTTTTATGCATAACATTATGCTGAGCATTATCTTTTTCTAAACAATGACATTAAAATTATGGATTTCGTTCTTATTTCAACTGGTTTACAATGTAAATTGAGTTTTGTTTAATACCATCATTTCTTTGCAAAAATATATATAAATACGCAAGGAATGTATTTATATAAGTTGGGCCTATTCTGGAAAACCTTAGTTCATATTCACATTTTTATAATAACGTAATGTTTCAACAGTGGGGTTTCAACACAAATTAGGCCTACTGGCAAATATAGCTATTTAGCTGGACAATACTTACTGATGCGGATGGTCGAATACTATCTGAGCGCATCTAATTATTATGGCATTCGTCCCCATTGCACTAAATGGATTGATTCAAAAAAGTTTATGGTACCCGACGTTCTACGGCTTTTTATAAAAATATCGCGGAAAAGACCAAAATTGAAAAGAATTGGGGTTTCAAATTGAACTTTGGAATTTGACAAGTATAAATCACGTTGGGTCTAAGGCTGTGGTAACACTTTTCTTTGATGACTTTGATCACAGTGTTTTATTTTTTCAAATATCTTAAAAATACAAGAATCTAAGCTAATTGAACAGATAGTAGTTAACATCACTGTGTGAAAAATAACCAGCCAATATTTTAGCTATTCTCCAAACTTCTAGCAAATATATTTCTCTAACATGACCTAAAATTACAGCTAGGTTAGATGTTCAGAAATAGTCGCACTTTTGTAAAATATGAGTGAGGGCAAGGCATAGCTAGCCAACTCCCCGTGTTAATTGAATGGAGATTTGACCGAAAATATTGGTATCGGACCGCTCACTTCTGAAGGATGCCACAAAAAACGGTACAAGCTACATCTTAACTATTCTAAATAGGTTCTAGAAAATATAGTTTTGTAACATGTCCTAAATTTTTAGCTAATTTAGATGTTTGGAGAGGGTCGCACTTTTGTGTTTTAGGAAGGATATGTAAACGACAGATAACACCAAAAATATGAAGAAATTATTTCCAAACCGTGTTAAGTCAACAATCATTATGTTGCTCATTTTGAAGAATGCTGGTTAACAAAAAGCAGGTCTTTGTCTCATTTCGTAAACAAAGCTACACATACCATTGTTTCCTTTCGTTTCCTTTATAATCGGTTAACCAACTGAAGCTATAATACCAGCTTTATTGCGATGTCGCACATTGAAAACAGACACTTGTGCACAACCAGAGAAGATCTGATTTATTCAGTTGAGCTGCTTCAATGAGTGTTATCTTGGTTTAATAGCTTTTAATGGGGTTTAAGTCCTGCAAAGGTCGAGATGAATTCTACTGTAGACATGACTGCATCATGTAAAACTATTGTAAAACAAGACCAGCCCTGTTAAAAACGACAAAACACAATTTGCACGGTAATATTGCATGAAGATCATACATTTCAAAAACTTTTGAGTCTTCAGAGCAGAACTAAACATAAAAAGGTGACACTAAATAGTCATCTTCTATGAAAAAAATGAAGTGAATGGCAACTACCGTTTAATTTTTATGAGTCCTTTTGCTGCAATACCCAATTTCATTATTTGTCCACGAGATACCATGTATTTTGAAAGAGAGCACACAATGCACGATAAAGGCACCAGCTCTGAAACTGACTTTGACTTAAATAAGGTTAATTTTTGCGTTATTTTAATTTTTTTTTCCTGTTCAAACAAACTTTCTAACATTACTATAAGTCCTTCATACCTCATTCGACTCCAACTCCAGTTTTTTAATCCCAATATGTCCAACTTACTGGATGTTTTGTAATGTGACTCCATTTCAATTTGCTCGCACTACATTTTGACATTTGAAAACCCGCCTGCAAATTTGTATGTTTTTGATAGAGAATATAAATCATCTCTAAAGTAAATGAAAAATGTAAAATGAAAATAACAACAAATAATGTTTCTTCTCCTTAAACAAAACCAAGGGCAATAACACATTGGGTGCACCATTTTATTTCAATGCCAAATCTTTCATTTGGCCTGTTTTAATCCACAATTAAGTTGACCTTTTTTGGGCCATTTTAGCATTAAAATTGCTCATATGTGACGTTTCATGTCAAAAACAGACAATTATGGGCAGGTTATCAATTTTGAGGTTTACATATTTTAAATATAGAGATATTTTGCTCACAACACCGTTTTCCCCAATGAAATTGGACATTCATTAGCGAAGATATGGAGTTCGTAAGTATGGTATTATGAAATTGGATCCTACCCAAAATCGTCTGCTTTCGATATACCACACCACATAATTGCATTTTGCCATGTGTTAAAGTCTTTTGTTTGCGGACGATTTGGCAATTTTCCCTCTTGTTTATTTTACTCGACACGCCACTGCTTGGTGCTATATGTATACGTAATGGTTGCCAACACATTTATCATTGAACAAATGCACAAATTCGAGCTTCATAATAATCATAAATTATGTTCCTCGGAACTGTGTGGATGTGGAGGTGTGTGTTGGGGGTGTACTTGAGGATGTGTTGTGTGTGTGTGTGTGCATATGCATCTGAAGCGGATGTGACCATGTGATGGTATGTGGGGAATAGCTGATTGTGGGTGTAGTTATGTGCATGAGTGACAGCTTTATTGAACAATAATCTTTGTAAATTGTTAATATTGTTTTCTGTAGGCCTATTCCCTATCATTTTCAAATTTTTTATGTATCTTTAATATTCTTCCTGGTTTGTGTTATGTAGTGTTGTAATGTTCAATTATTCAAATACATTATTATGTTATTTTCGGGGTATAACTTAAGTTCTGGAAGAGCAATATTGTAATTGAGCATGTCTTACTGTTACGAGGGAATATTCTTAGTTTAAATGAGGGTACGGGGGTGTGCGGCAGATTTTGGTGCAGTGCATTTTCAGCCATTTAGGCTTATTGATGGCCATCAATTTCAGAGAAAATTTGATTTAAGAAATTGTGTTTTTCAACGTTTTCTCCAAAAAGAGTCAATTCATCATTGTTTTGTTTTAGCAAAATTTGCGAAAATATTCCAAAAGTTGGTCTCATTTCAGGCCTTGCTTTTCATCAAATTTTGTTTAAAAATCGGGTAGTTTTTCGGAGTCCCAGCCGCATATCCCCACCCAAACCAAAGTTGAGACCCCCACCCGTACAGTGTATAATGTGATAATGATATAGTAATACAAATGTGAACAAATTGTCATAGCAAGCAGTCTTTACAAGAAAAAATAATTGTTGCAACATCAAATAACACATTTCAACTGCAATCATGATTTGTTCTTTTGACTCTCGCATTTTAACACTGAAAATAATTGTGGTTGTTTCATTCACCCAACTTTTACACCATGCTAAAATATTTGTTAAGATAAAGCATCCAATATGTGGGTAGTGAATACCCTACAACTGTAGGTTTGCAAAGCAGATCTTTTAAAGAATGGTGCATACTAGCATAGACATGCAGATTTAACTGAATCATAGCAACGAAAGGAACAAAAACAAAATGATGTTTGTGTGTCCGAAAAATATTTATAACCCATCTCAAACACTTTTATGTATGCATGACTTAACAATTAATTAATTTATTTTCTTTATTTCAGTGTTTGTGGGATGCATTGGCGGTGGGTCTTATGGGGTATACAGAGCTGAGGCAGATCCCAATTGGAAATCACTCAACTTTAGCCGTATACTTACCATGAGTGATCGTCCTTTAGGCATTACCAACAGCCCGATGGATGGGATGCTGTATGTTACAGAGGACCAGACTCGGATCCTGAAAGCAAATCAGGACGGTTCAGGGGTGGCAACTGTCCTAGATCTAACAGGAACATGTGAGTATATTCAATATCCATTATTTTATTTCCATCTTCTTATTGGAGAATATTATTTATCATCAAACTTTGTGTTTAATAATGTATTATTATTATTATTATTATTATTATTATTATTATTATTATTATTATTATTATTATTATTATTATTATTATTATTATTATTATTGTTGTTGTTGTTTGTTATTATAATTACTTGCTATCATTAAAGGAGTATTTTGTGATCCTAGCATCCTCTTTTTATGACATTTTTCAGTAGATATCCACGAAAAATGCTTATTCCCAAAATTTCAGTTGATTCCGATTTTGCATTTGCGAGTTATGCACGATTATGTGTATTACACTGCTCCATATGTGTTGTTATTTCGTGCTGGTGTACCAGAACGTAATTCAAATTTCACGATATTTTCCTAAACAAATGAATCGGCAAGAATGTTTGTACATAAACATTACCGTATGTAGCCAATGCTGTGGATCACGAAATGCCCTTTTAACCATTAAATCGAGTATAATCGATATCTCATATTTTCGTATCTTCGTTAAGAATATTTACCATGACAGAGAATTGTTATTTTCAAACTTAATTGTTCATAATTTATTATTATTATCTACCTCTCTGTGTGTTCATGTCAATGTCAGGAATGCAATAACTCTTGTCAAGATTAAATTCAGATAAAAAAGTCTGATTCTCATGTGATTGTAGTAGTTTTTGAACATTTTTGGATTTGTTTAATGAATATAAAAAAGTTGATGTATGAGAGATATTTAAGGGGATAGGGATGACGTGCAAAGATATGTGGTATGGGTATGTTTAATATTTATTTGCTGGACACTTCACTTCTCGCGTTTTCATTCCTGTACACATTCAACCCGGACACTTTCACTCGTGCATACCATACTTTCACCCCTGCACACTTTCACCCCCTAAATTAAGACACTATTATATGTTCACAACGTGACAAATGATGAGATTACTAAACCCATAGTTTTTAGATAGTATCAAGACCTAAGCAATGTTGGCAATAACATAACATAACATAATTTATTTTTTCCACATATGCAAAGTACAATAAAATCACAAGAAATATATAGTACAATTACTGAAAACATAGTGGAGGAGGACTGGGAAATAAGCCAAAGGCCTGTCAAGTCCCAGACTCCATTATCATTACTCTAACATTTTGTAATCTGAAATAAGAGAGTCCTTATAAGAACATTTAAAAGAGTTAAGATTTCTGGAGTTTTAACATGATTTGGGATATTGTTCCAAATCTTTACACCCTGGTAGCAAATAGATTTGTTGCCAAATTCAAGCTTATTATTTGGATATTCAAAGTCAGAAGCATATCTAGTGTTATAATTATGATTATCTGCATTAGTTGTAAACATATTATTAAATGCTGGTGGCAACAAGTTGTTGTTGTATTTATACATGAATGTGCCAACATTAAGTTTACATAAGTCAAAAATTTTGAGTTGATTATATTTGATAAACAGTGGATTTGAATGACTTCTGTACTCACTATTACTAACTGCCCGTAGAGCACGTTTTTGTAATATGTGGAGCTTATTTTTACCAACACTGCCTGCACTACTCCAGGCAGTAATACCATAGTTAATATGTGAAAGGACCAGTGTATTATAAAGGGTTACAAGTGCTGTTTCAGGAAGATATCTTTTGACCTTGTACAAAATACCAATACTACTTGAACATTTTTTTGATAGTTCATCGATATGATTTTTCCAAGTTAGATTTTGATCAATAGTAACACCTAAGAATTTAAATGCATTTACATGATTTATTTCTGTGTTATCAAGTAAAAGTTTAAATTTGTCACTAACTTGATTAGTTTTATTACGAGTTCCAAATAGCATATAATTAGTTTTTTTAAGATTAAGAGAAAGTTTATTTGACATAAACCATGTGCTTAATTTACTTAGACCATTACTCATAATATTATTAAGTGTTTCAATATTTTGATGTGATGTAAAAGCACTTGTGTCATCTGCATAGAGAATAAATGATAATTCAGGAACAGAATTTGGAATGTCATTTACATATATTATGAAACCTAAAGGTCCTAGAATTGAACCTTGTGGCATTCCAGAATTAATTGGTTTTGTTGCAGATGTATGGCTGTTGTAATCAACAAACTGTTTTCTATTAGTGAGGTAATTTTTGAACCAATCCAAGACAGTACCTCTAATTCCATAATGTGCCATTTTATCCAAGAGGATATCATGCTTTATAGTGTCAAATGCCTTGGAAAGGTCCAAAAATACGCCAGCAGTTGTTTGATTATCATTTGCGGCATTTACAATTTTGTCAACAAGCTTAGTTATCGCCATATTTGTAGAGTGCTTTGGACGGAAACCAAATTGATTTTCAAATAGAATATTATGCTTATTTAAAAATGAAATACATCTATTGAAGACAAGTCTTTCAAGGATTTTTGAGAATCCTGGCAGAACTGAAATTGGTCTATAATTGGTGAAGATATTCTTACTTTCTTTCTTATGAATTGGAATAACACGAGCAATTTTTAGTTGATCTGGAACAGTGCCACTTTTTAAAGACATATTGAAAATACATGTAAGAGGAATACTTAATTCATCAGCAAGTTTTTTTATAATTAGAATAGAAATGTCATCATGACCTGCACTTTTTTTAGTATCCAGATTATTTATAACTTCAATCACCTCCTCCTCTGTAATTGGAGTGAAGAACATGCTGCTTTGAATAGGATTAGAGAGATAAGTGGAAAAGTGGGTATTAGTATCTGGTATTTGTGAAATCTGATTAGGGCCAATATTGATGAAAAAATCATTAAAGTGATCTGGAATTTGATCAGGGTTATTAACAATTTGTCCATTCAACTTGAATTCATTATTACATGGTTTATTATGATTTTTATTTAGAACATTATTCAATATTTTCCAAGTGTTTTTAATGTTTTTCTTCTCCTTTTCTAATTGATCTGAAAAATAAGTCTTCTTAGCAGTTCTCAAGAGCTTATTTAGTTTGTTATTTAGAGTTTTATATTTAGTCTTATTTAGAGAAGTTCTTTTGTTCATGTATTTCTTATAGAGCCTGTTTTTCTTGTTGATCATTTTAATTAAGTCTTTTGTTATCCACGGCAGTTTTGATTTGGTTCTTGATTTATTATTTTTCTTTTTAAGTGGTGTATATTTATCCAGCATACTAGTGAAGATTTCAATGAATTTATTGTAGGCTTTATTGACATTATCATGTTTTATAAATGCTTTCCAGTTGAAATTACTCATGTAAGTTTTTAAATTGTTAATATTAGTATTCGAAAAGTCTCTAATCTTCTTTTGAAAATGACTTTTCTTTAAGTTAATATTTGTTTTTGTTATTGTAAAATTAGGAAGGTGATCACTTGTATCTAGCATTAAAATTCCACCAATATTGTTCGAATCATTAGTAAATATATTATCTATCAAACTTTCACTCCTATCCGTGATACGTGTTGGCCTAAGTATAAGTGGATAAAGTGAGTAAGAATACATCATGTTAATGAAAATATCAATACATGTTTCATTATCTTTAAGAATGTTTACATTAAAATCTCCCATTAAGTAAACCAGTTTATTTTCTAAAGCAATTTTATTTAAGATAACTTCAAGTTGATTGTTAAATCCATTTATACTGTGATGGTGGTGCCTATATACAACTCCTACTATAATGTTTTTGTCATTAGACCTTTGTATTTCAATAAAGCAAGATTCATAAATTTCATTTTGAGAACTAAGATCGTTTCTTAATTTATAGTCAATATTATTTGAGATATAGAGGCCTACACCTCCAACATGAGAATCAATTCTATTGACTGTTTCTAAGCTATAATCAGATAAGTTATAATAGTCAAGGGACATGTCTGCTTTAAACCAAGTCTCTTGAATTGCAATTACTGAGAACTTATGTTTAATAATATTTAAATACTCCTTCAATTTATCAAGGTTTTTAGACATGCTGCGTATATTTAAGTTTAGAACAGAAAAACTGTTTTCTGAAAAGTTAAATGTTTGATTAAATTCTTCATTAGTATAATATTCACAAGTATTGTCATTAGTAAAATATTGATTATCTTCATTTAGTCTGCATGGATTGAAATATAAATTACTGGGCCTACTTTTAGTACTACTTGTGTTATCTTTATCTGAGGTCTTTTCAATTTTATTTGAGCAATTAGTGGTGTGATTTATATTGTCCTTATCAATATCATTACTTACATTTTCATTCAAAACAGATAAGTCATCTTTAGCAAGAAGTTTTTCACGTAAAATGGAACTGTTTTCATTGATACCAGAAGTAACTACACTTACATTTACAATATCATTATCTTTTACCTTACAGCACTTGATTGTACATTCATTATAGTTATGTATTGTGACTTTGATCATTTCTTCATCATCACAGTTTTGATCATTGTTTACATCTTTCACCAAATTTTCATTTTCCATAACAGAAGTACAGGCTAAAACATCATTACTACATGTACTACAATCAATACTTATATGTACAGAGTTCCTAACAATAGCATTACCATGATCAGTGTCATCACTCTCATTATTTACATTATCAATATCTTCATTATTTACACTATTTACAGTTAGCAAATTTAACTATGACTAGTTAAAGCTGCCGACTTTAATTATTATCTAGATCCAGATCAAAGCAGGAAAGAGTGGGCTATTATGATCAAAATAGGATAATAATTGCATAGAATACCAGCATGGAGCTATTAAAGATGGAGAAGCAATAGATTATGTAACACATTGTTCACATGTGCCGATTTGAAATCTGACAAGCTATTCATCGAAAGGTACCTTTTGTTTGGGACAAAGGGCTTCCGCCATTAAATCGGTAAGCTGACCCGACAGTGTATTAACGCTTTACCTACCAGGCTACTGTCAATAAGTGATCAAACGAAAGTCGGGTGAAAGCGCCTATGGGAACGAAAAGTACCTATTATTGCCATAAAATCCAAGCAGTGGCTTACCGTGGCCGCCCCTTCCCCGGGGTGCTGAAGAAATCCAATTTTCCCGCCCCTTCCTCAACAGCCCGAAAAGGTTGCCCCAATTTTTTTACGGTCGTTTGAAAAAGTGAAGAGCAAAAAAAAAAAAAGGATTTATAGGCGCTACCGCCCAAAAGCAACACATTTTGATGTATAGTACAATTTGTTCACATTTTCCGCCCTTTTTTCTTTGCTAATTCTTTTTGCCACCCCTTCTTCTTCCTGCCCCCCTTCGTTTTGGCCGCCCCCTGCTTTAACCCCAAGGGGCTGGCGCCCCCAAAGCCCCCCCCAAAATACGCGCATGCCAAGGGTGTGATTGAGTAGCCGTAAGCACAAAAGGCACACTTTAGCCGCTGATGTACAGTTCGTTGTCACCCTACTGAATTTAGGTGCTTCATTTAAATAAATTGAATGCGCTTGCTGAATGATTTCACATCAAGGCTGCCATGTCTGCATGTCTATATACATGTAGTACTGTATAATGGTAATAGCTACGTATACATGTAACATATAATAAGTATACCGGTATAGGCCTATATAAAAGTTGTTTCACAAATTGACATTTTATTTTATTTTAAGAAGGAGAATGTCATAAACAGTGGCATACTGAAGGGGGGAGGGCAGCTCTTCTGTGAGAGGTCTTGGGAGGGGATGGGGAGGTAGAGGTGGAGGAGGGATATGAAGAATGAGAGGGGACTGGAGGAAGAGAGAAAGAAATGTAAATAAATAGAAAGGTAAGGAAAATGATAGGGTGATAAGAAGAGGGAGTGATACTTTAGCAAGGAAAGAATAAGTACAGAGAAAGGAAAAGAAAGGAATGACAAATAAATGTAGGCCTTATAATAATTATTATAGAAACTAAACACAGTCCCCCCACATAGGCCTAACACTAACAGCACTATAGGCAGCCATTCGATGATGTCAATGCCTTTATGCGTTACGTATTTAAAACGCCCAGTCATATGTATTTTACACCTGCCAAGCACAAGTCACCCAATTTCGAAAATTGGACGTTGAATGTACACTCTCATGAATATTGACAACATTTTCCAATATGTCAGCGCTCAAATCGGACACAATAGAACAATAGACCATTCAGTGCGTTGAATACCAGTGCCACAGTGTATTGATTTATTTAAGGTATTGATTAGATCACCTTATAGAGGCCCTGCATGCTTTTATCGACTGGCTCCAAAAAAGGATTTGAACCAGTGTCCTTCACCGTAAATATGGCGCAGTGCAGTCCATTCAATCAAATGTTGTCATCAACCTACTTGTTCGTAGTGCATTTGTTATGTGTGTGAGACGAACTGTCGCAATCATGCTTTTGTTGAATGATTTGAGTAGTCCGCCATATTTACGGTATGATACGTCACATGCACAACCTCTATTCGCTACTTGCACGGTTCCGCCATTATGCACTATGTGCGGGGAGAGCCTCGAACTGGCAGCATACATGAAAGGAATAATTATGTAACCTTACACAGAACGTTATGACTAGTTCAATTCCCATTCATGTATGCTGCCAGTTCGAGGCTCTCCCCGCACATAGTGCACAATGGCGGAACCGTGCAAGTAGCGAATTGGTCAACTCTTCATCCTCAACTCATCATTATACTAGGGATGACCAATGAACCATCAACATGATTAGAACGCTCCCATAGACATGCAGGGAGCTCAACTGTGCACTGCTTGCACAGACATTTCTAAATTGATCTCATTCTTTTATTTTTCAATATTTTTCTGTACAAATTGGGGAAGTGAATACCAATTATATTTTGTAACTATCTTGCACATTACAGCAACACAACTTATTTCATTTTCCTGTAAGTGCGAGTCAAAATTGTTCCATCGCCACAGTGTGTTTAATTGCCAGTGTCTAAGTTCAGCACTGCTCAAGAATGGCACAAAATATTTATGTCAATAATTTCAGGTGAAAAACGTGGCCTACTGAGCTGTAATTTGGCAGAGTTGCCAGTAATACCTCTATCATACCCTCTGTAAAAAGGAAAAAAAATTGAACAAGTAGATCTCGAGTTACAAATTAAATCACCAGCTTCCCTTTGGAATTTCCATACTCCTTTCGAATCATGCTAAGAAGACACCTTTCTGAACATAAATGTGAAGTTTCGTGCTCATTCGATGTATTTTTCACCTGATTTCAACCCTAAACGTTTTCTTATATTTAGGCCTATACCATCTACAACTTGCTGCTGGCTATACCTTGTTTAGAACTTTCAAAAGAAGTACCTGAATGTGCAACCATAACTGTTTCAAAATAGCCCGCGAAAGTCATGCAGGCGACTCCGAGGTCATGCATTGAATTGGTTTGAATGAAGAATACTACGGGAACCAGCACCTTTTGTTAGAAGTCACACATGAGCATGATGAGTGAAGTGGATACCCTCTATTGTTGTGAATGAGTCAATGACCTTCAATGACACTTAAGATTTTGTTTGCATACACCTACTAATTGGTCATATTAAACCCAATAACATTGACATTTTTGGATGTGAAAAAAAAAAAGTTCACCTGGACTTAGTGCAATTTTGATTTTGTGCCATATCGGCCATCTTGGATGATTTTTGGCAAATGTTCTCTAAATGCATGATTTCAATGCCTCGGTTTGAAAAAATTATTTATGCCATTGACTAGTAAAGTGCCATTTCATAAGAAACCCTTTGATACTTTCACAATATGCTTGTTTCATGTTTGCATATATGTTAAAATAAAGAAATATATAAAGGTAAATATATGCTTATGCCAATTTTGCTCCCAATTGCTATTTTTTGGACCTTGTCATTTTATTTCGTTCCAATGACCGGTCCGAATGGGAAACTTTGAAAATTCATAATTCGAAAAGTTTTTGACCGATTTTGACCATTTAACCACCAAAATACTTCTGTTGATGAGTTCTATCCAGAAAACAACTACTTTTGTAGCAATAGGGGCAACATGAAATTTTGATGGTTATCCCTAATTATACTAATATGATGCCACCAGTGAGCAATAGAAGCACATTTATTAATATTAAGCACGAATTCTTGTTCATCGCAAGCATGAATTGTTTTTTGGGTTTGCTTTTAACTCTTCATTGCATTGGATATATTTCAATTATTTGGTTGAAAAATCCACAGTGTCAATTTCCTTCCCTACATCAGTTGTAGTTTTCTCCTTGTTCTTATTTATTCAATAGCTCTCATTAAATTGAACCAGAGAACGTTTAATTTTCGGATTTACTTTATATACTATTAGTAGGCCATCAGTATTATTTTAAAGTCAGCAACAGTCAGCAATATGACCACTGTGATATTATGACAGTGTCAGTACCCGGGATCAGTACCGTGGGTGTCAGTGATTGGCCTGACACAGTAGACCGAGGCTGGGGGTAGTGCGAGATTTAACTTATTATGGGTTGTTGTTGAGTTCCTACGGAAGATCATTTAAAACAAACAAATACGCCTAACACATGACACAGGCATGCAAGGTAACATTGACTATACACTCATCAAACAATGGTATTGATCCTGTACAACTGGTCGTGGTTTATTTACATTCAGTTCATTTAAATCCCCATTCACCCATTCACAAGCACGCGCATAGCAACCAGCTTGAGAAAAGGGAACTGCACATGCGCACACTAGTTTTACAAGGCTATTTCCCCTTTGTGACGTCAGCTCGACCAATAGAACATATAGTAAACATTAATTTTTAATTGGTCAATTTAGTTCCTTGAAGCGAAAAGTAAGTTACGCGTAGCAGCTCCACGTTGTGGCGGTTGCGGCCAGCCATATGCGGCGAGCTGAAGGATGTTGAGGTTAAGGGACATCTTAGGGTCAAATGAAATCAGTAATTGATCATTAACTAGGATAGTTAAAATATTTCTTATGGGAAGGGGGAAATGGGAGTGTCAAGGACAATTCGGTCAAAGGTCATCAAGGGGTCATGAACATAAAATGTGAAATTACAGGAATGGCTCTGCTTATGGAAATACTTGCTGGAAGGTATGGGAGGAATGTTTAAATACAAACAGTTCTTCCAAGGTCAAATGTCATCCAGAAGCTAAATTGTTTTGATTTGACTGGAACTTGGTAGAAATAACCATGAGGTGAAATCATAAAATCATCTTTTTTGCCCCAGATCATACTGGAGGAATAATTTTGATGTGAAATTCTTTATTTTGTGGAGTGTCAGTCACATGCAACATGGGATTTGCAATCATTGTTTACAATAAATAAAACAATTCAGGGGGGGGCTAATGCACCATCGGTGCTCTTGTTTATTTTACTTCATGATTTCGGCTTAAAATGGACAGGAAAAATCTTCACACAGTTTTTAGGCATGTTAGGTGAATTGAACAACATAATCTCTTTCGTACTCTAGGATTTGGGAGGGGTTAGTGTTTATGACTCTTTCAGAAATTTACCATGCATTTTCATGTTATATGCAAAGACCTTCAAATGTTTAGGTAAGAAATTCAGATCAAGTGCAATTAAAGATGTCGTCCAAAGTGGCTGACAAAAGGAGTTTTCTATTAAAATACACTATAGTAACATACAAATGATCTAATAATGAAAAAAATACTCATGCAATTAATGTTTCTATAAAACAAATTGTGTACAAATTAATTTCTGTTCATTATAAACATTAATTAAAAAGAATTATATAAGTTTCATCTTGTTCTAGTGTATGATAGGCTATTCTGGCGGCCATTTTGGACACCATCTTGAATTGAAGAGATGCGAATGAAATAAAATGGGAATATATTTATGCCCCGAGCCTGTCCTATCGGCAATCACAATGGTTCACAATTGGCACGGATTGTGAAATTCTCCTGAGTGCCTGAGTGCGAAATGCATATTCTTCAAGAAAATCTAAATGATTCCCTTACGCTACGAAGGGGTATGAACGTTTGGACAGTATGTATTGTGGGACATTAGAGCACATCAGACATATCGAAGTGCATTCTGAATACGAAGAATGTCCTTCTGATATCAAATAATTTTGATTTTTCGAAATTCGCAATGTAATACACATTTTATGGCAAATCATTAAAAACTGATATTTTTGATATTTAACAGTACTTGAAGTAAACTTTTTAAATCTGATGATTTATACTTAAAGTGTATGTAGGTGGGATGAAAAGCCGACGATCAATTGAAAATGTTGACCTTTTTTTTGGGAAAAAAATCCATATCTTCAATATAAAAGGTCAAAATTTTCAATTGATCGTCGGCATTTCCTCCCAGCTACATACACTTTATGAATATATCATTAGATTTATAAAATTTGTTTCGAGGACTTATATCAAATTTTAATAATTTGTCATAAAATTTGTATTATATCGTGAATTTCAAAAATGAAAATTATTTGATATCAGAAAGACATGCTTCGTATTCAGAATGCAATTCGATACGTCTGAGGTGCTCTCATGTCCCACAAAAAATACTGTCGAAACGCCATAAACGCTCATTCTAGATCCCTTAAATGACTAGATTGTCCCCATCCCTTCCATGACTGATAGGCTAATCGCAGGGTTTCATATACAGGTAACACAACTTCTAAGTTCCCCCTAATACTAGTACTTTTGAAAATAAGTCGGAAAATATTTTACGAAATGTAAAAATGTAAAAAGATATGTATCGCCCTGTTTGTTTTACCCCTGTGGACCAATTTATAGCGTCACACATCATTGCGTTCAGTCACAATGGTCAATTATGTAAGAAAAGAGGCCGTTTTAAAAGTGGCACCTGAGCCCATAGCAGTCAGGTTTTCTGTATTTAGGGATTCAATCATGTTTCACCGTTGTTCATCACCGATTAACAACGATGCGTCCGCGTCGTCTGCGTGGTCTACTTCGCGAGGACAGATTTAGCTTTAGCTGCCCTCGCGAAATAAACCACGCAGACTACGCAGACACATCGTTGTTACTCGATGATGAACAACGGCGAAATGGTCGAGTCCCTTTCAACAACGAAAACAAGCTAACGATCGTCTAATTCACACGATTATTTCATGAGGAATGACCAGTTTAGTCATTGTCACTAAACACAAGAGCAGTATTTAGCCGCTTCCTCCAAAATAATGAAAACATCATGTAGCGCACACAAGTTCCAAGTATGGCAAATTTTTGACGCGTATCGCGTATACGCGCTTCAAATAACCTGCGTTCGCGTATACGCTACTGGCAAATTGTGGGTTCATCACGGATTAACAACGATTGGCGCCTGTAAAAAGGTATAGGAAAAATTGTTGAACAAACACATGAATATGCCTGGCCTGCTGAATTGTTTGAGACGCCCTCAATTTAGTGGGACATGGCCTAAGTGGGACATGACCTAAATGGGACATGGCCTAAGTGGGACATGGCCCTAGTGGGACATGGCCTAAGTGGGACATGGCCCTAGTGGGACATGGCCTAAGTGGGACATGGCCCTAGTGGGACATGGCCTAAGTGGGACATGGCCCTAGTGGGACATGGCCTAAGTGGGACATGGCCCTAGTGGGACATGGCCTAAGTGGGACATGGCCATAGTGGGACATGGCCTAAGTGGGACATGGCCCTAGTGGGACATGGCCTTAGTGGGACATGGCCCTAGTGGGACATGGCCTAAGTGGGACATGGACCTAGTGGGAATGACCTAAGTGGGACATGGCTAAGTGGGACATGGACTAAGTGGGACATGGCCTAAGCGGGACATGGACTAAGTGAGATTGGACTTAGTGTGACTGGACCAAGTGGGATTTGGACCAAATGGGATTGGACTAAGTGGGATTGGACCAAATGGGATTGGACCAAGTGGGAATAATCCCATTGGACTCAAATGCAACTTTTAACACAGTTTAAAACGGTCTCTTTTTTACATAATGAACCATTGTGACTGAACGCAATGACGCGTGACGCTATCTATAATTTGTTCCATAGATGTAAAACAAATAAGGCTACACATGTCTTTTTACAAATTTACAAAGTATTTAGGGGGAACTTACAACTTGTGCTGTGGGCTCAGGTGCAACTTTTAAAACGGCCTCTTTTCTTACATAATTAACCATTGTGACTGAACGCAATGATGTGTGACGCTATAAATTGGTCCACATGGGTAAAACAAACAGGGCTATACATATCTTTTTATAATCTTTTTACATTTTATAAAATATTTTTCGACTTATTATAAAAAGTATTAGGGGGGACTTAGAAGTTGTGTTACCTCTATTCTCTCAAGAATCATCCTTCCTCAGATTCTTCCCCAACCTGGATCAAAGTGGAATGGACCAAAAATGGAAATGTTAAAGAATTTGTATTTCACTCATACTTTACATTTACTTTGATCGTCTCCTTAAATGACTAGATTGTCTCCATCCCTTCCATGACTGATAGGCTAGTAGAAAACTGTTCTAAATACAATTGTTAGCTTGTTGTGAGTTATTCTATTCTGTCTTCAGTATAAACCTCAAAATTAATTCTTCCCATCAGTGTGGTAAATTTCTTTTTGACATGAGGGGATATAAAACTGGTTGGCATAGTGTAAGGAACATCTTTCATTCCCAGAATGACTTTGCTGGAACAAGTACGTGCGAAGTGCGCAAATTGTTGCAATGTTCAAGCTAAAATGGTTTGATAAGGTATGCAGTTTAAGAATTGAACAAATGCACACGAAGCACACAAAAATTTGTCATTTGTAACGCTAAAATGGCCAAATATAAGGTTAAATTTTGTCAAAAACAGAAGTATATTTACAAATCATTGGGGGATGATTGCACGGCCATTTATCCCCATAGGACTGACACCAATGTTACCCATTACATGTAGGGAAGAACTATAAAAGGTTCAAAGGGAAGACAGACTTGGACTATCTATGAAACACTTCTAGGCTCTTTATTATTTGTATAGAATGAAATTGTTCCACAGATAGTATGATCATGATGATAGTCTCATGGCAAAGTATGGACATTGTCCATGTTGTCACTGAACTATTGCATATATATTTGAGGATTCGGATCGACGTGTAAAGGGAAGGCAATCTGGGGCAAGTTTATATTCACAGAATTGTTAAGTTAGTTAATGCATTGGTTGTTCCGTCTTCCCTTAGAATCCCAAATGATTAAGGTCCATTCATACTATGGTGCAACTACTTATATATCGATTACTTTTGGTCACAAGTCAACACAACTTTCCAAGTTAATTTATTTTATATTTAACTCTATTTCGATACCGCAACGCAGTATTTTGAAGTACGATGCAGTGTAGTATGAATGGACCTTTAGGTGTCCAAAACTGAAAAAAGAAGGTTTTTGTATAAATATACAATGCAGAAAACAGCTCCTCTGATCTGTGTGTGCATTACTTATAGTATGACCATTATGTTCACTATTGCAAAGAATTACTGACCCTAATTCCACCCATTTTATGATCAAGCATTCCCTTGTTTCCCTCAACTTCATTATTGTATAATGGGGATTGGGAAAAAGCAGAGAATACTGCCATATTAACAATTCTTCCGTAAAGTTATCTTGATGAGCCAGTTCCAATCTATTTTCAGTTCCGTATCCAGACCGCTCCTACCCGGGGCGGGAGAAAAGGTGAATTTTGCCACCTCTTTCAACAGCCCACAAAGATTTGCCTTTTTTCGATGGTTTGAAAAAGTGAAGAGCAAAAAAAAAAGAAAAAAAAAAGATAATTTTCATAAAAACTATTCCATTCCATTTGTTTCACAATTTTCAAACATTGAAATTGAAACATTGAAATTGTCTGCCCTTTTTCTTTAAAATTCTTTTTACCGCCACTTCCGCTGCTGTTGCCCCTTCCTTTTTGCCGCCTCCTGCTTTTACATAGGGAAGCCATGCCCCAATGCCTTCAAAATACACTCATGATTTCATTCAAAAATAGCCCCATATCCATGATAACATTGTACACATGCACCAGTTATAGGAATATCTTCTGACTTGGAAAATATGGGATGGGAGGACATCAATGTTTTTCTGGTTTCGTTACATAAAGTTCTCATCACCGTTTTTGAACAATTTTGTTTAATATGAGTGTACGAACAGCTTTATGATAATTTCCCTCAAAATAGATTACTTCAAAAGCATGAAAATATAAAACATTAAACCATATGGAGTCATTTGATGAGAGCATGATTTTTGGCATTCGGTGAGAGCACGGGTGTACATGATATGGGGTCATTGGGTGAGATATGGACCGTTTGGACACAAATTAGGGCATTGGGTGAGAATATGACCATTTTTAAAGAGAACCAAAAGAAGCCTCGAACATTGAATTTCTAGTTCAAAATGACTTGAAATGGTTTTGCTATTTGAAAACAAGTAACAAAATCAGTGATAAATGAAAGTTGCTGTTCAGATTGTAAAATAATGGTCTTTGAGTGACAAATGGAATGGAAAAATAAAGGGTCTTTGAATTGGTTACCAGCAGAGCGTGTGTTTGGAATAACATGTGGCGTCTTTGGGTGACAGTGATTCTAATAAAAAACCCTTTAAAAGGGAGCGCTCAAGCGCGATTGGAAAACATGGTTGTGGAATGTAGGTCGGTTGTAATTCACGTTTGTAGGTAGGAGGCAGTTGGTCAGTGTGGAATTTATGCACCCTTGTGGCTGTTATGATGGATGTGCAGGCATCGCATTTATTTGAGCTGGAATGGGTATAGATTGAATGAACAGTTGGAGACATTGTTTTTTATCTACTAGGGCGATATTATGTATATTGACGCAGTAAAATGTTTAATTATATAAGGTAACAATAACATAGTCTTTTAGAGTAAAGCAAGAGGCAATGTATCATATGAGGCAATAGTGAAGTAGAATACAGTTATAATAATATGTATGAATTACCTACCTAGAAGAATGGACAGGGTAAATATTCTTTAAAGTGAAACTAATATTAAATGCGAATGCAGGAGATAGAGTAATATTCAAGGCAATTTTATTCTGTTATAAGCGTGTACTATAAGTCTATTCATGACATTATTTTACTGGTGAACTGTTCAAGAAAAAGTTTGAAATTAAATATATTTGATGACTGATCATTTTTTTTCTAGTGATACTGCATTTTGATGTGAACATATGCAGTGTTTTATTGTAGTTGTTCATGTGCTCACATGTTTAAATGAGAATATGATTTTTGTTTAAATAGCGTTACTAATGTGATGCATGCCTCCGCACTAAGCTCCTTTGAATACTGAAACAATATGATATTATTAATAATATCATGCATAGGTATAGTTTCGCATACCTTCAACTGTTACCCTCCCTTTCATGTTGAAAGGCAGTGTCAATTAATTTTTAGGTAAAGGAACTTTGAGGAAAGGAGTCTTGAGGCAGCTGTCATTCTTGTTAGATGATAAAAATATAAATTTGGGCTGAGTTGTGGGTGAGTAAAAGTTGAAGGTATAGAACTGGGCCTGTTCTACAGTCCATGGTTAATTATTACGATCCACAACATGCACATGCTCATTTATTAGGGCACTGTTCTTCAACCCCAATATGTTTGTACGTTCATTGGATGACCTTTGAAAATTTGGATACCAAACTCATACTTGGCAATTGGAGGTTGAATTGGACACTATATTGTTTAACTGAGATTATTGAAGTATGCCTTTGGGATGAGGCCATTGGGGTATAGTGAGTGCTGGGAAGTTCATTAGTGGCCACTGTTCCGCTATAAAAAGTGAAGGTCTCCAGTGTGTGATGCTTGTAATTTTATGGATCAGTAATTGAGCTAAATAGCCAAAATTGTCTTGGGGCTTTTCTCTCTGACACACAAGACAATAAATTTGGTTCTGGTTAGTCGGCTTGTTCTGTGTATAATTCCCAGGTTAAAGTGTATTACCAATTAGTTAAAAACACAAGTATTGACAGATTTGGCAAATTTTGCATAAATGGGAAGGAAATGGGACCTTGGCAGTGGGGTTAATTTCAACAAGAGAGGGATACATGTAGTAAGTTGAAGGTCTATGGAACTATACCTATTCAGGTATTGCATGTGTGCAATATAATGGAGAAGATACTTAGTAAGCTAAAATATATTGAAACAGGTAGTTTTAGAATTCAATATAATTAAGAATGTTGTTGTATTGGGCGGATCCTGCTGCGAATTTGCACTTCAGCCAATTCAGAATTTTATACCACTGGAAACCTCTGGCAAAATAGTTTCTGTATAAAATAATTCTTGCCGATTAATTCATTTAACAAGCCTATGGTCAAATTTGTTCCCAAAATAACACAGCAAGTATATGGGCCATATATAAATATACATAGCCTGTATCAAAATGCTACCAATAGCTAGCATACATGCTTATTTATTTATTTATTTATTTATTTGCAAACAAACAATCTGATCCCGGGAATCTGATCAACTGAAGTTGTGAGATTTAAGTTTTTGCTTGTGGATATAAATCTACTGACAAATCTCATAAAAAGTGTATGCTAGGATTGTGAAATACCCCTTTAACATGTCACATTTAGTGATTCGAAACAGACATGTATGTACTTGAATGTTACCCATGAAAATGAAAAGTAAATTTTAAGTTGTACATGTTATAACGATCTGAATAATACAATTCAATTAAAATGTTCCACCACTTTATCACCAATGCATCATTTTCACAAAAAAACAGAACAGTCAGAACACGTCTACTTACTTACCTCTCAATACAAATTTAAGAAGTTCACGGACATTTGGTAAACTTGGTATACCATGCAGGCTGACCTAGCTTGCTGACATTGTCCATAAAACAAAATCTGTTCATGGCCAATATGTAACTTGCTAACTTCCACACCACTATCAATCTGTCAACATGGTCAACGCTCATAATTATTGAAACTGATTATCATTCCCAGGTAACAAAACCCTCCACTAAGGGCAACAGAACGTAGTTTTATTAATAATTTCATGGGAAATGAGGCTAATATTTCATCCCCACCTCTGTTTAAAATCTCACTGCTGCATATATTTATGAACTATGTCATGAGGAGTGAGGTTAATTTTGGAGCTGGCATTAGTCTGCATGTAGTGCATTTCTATTACTGAGATACCATGCATTATTCTGCAAAATATTTTTAGTGATTACAAAGCAAAAGCATTTGCAAAAGAAGCTCGACTTAAAGCTACTTAGGTTCAGAGGTCGATTTTTTTTATTTTTATTCCAAGGTCTAACCTGAATGTATATATTCACTCAGGTGTACCTGAGCGAAAAAATGGGCTCTTAACAGCCCTACATATAATAGACGTCAACTACAAAGTGGGAGTGCTCCAAGGACAAACTTAATATTATTTGATGCGCAAATGCTTAGCTAGTAGAATTTTGAGATATTTCTTTAGTATTCTTAGGTTTGCGGGGGGGTCTATTGATTCCTTTTTAAACCCGTGTTTTCTAGTGCTTAAACTTTGTTTACCTGAAGTTTGTCATGATTCTAGCTCTTTAGTCTGCATCTCTTTTTTTTTTAGAAATTAGCTTATGATGCATACTGCAGTTACTGTCCGTTTTCCTATACACAATACACAGTGCTCTTTCCCATTGACGCGTGACCTTTACAAATAGCCCTACGTTAACAGTATGGGGATATGACTAGTTAACGTCGCTGTGTGAAAAATAACCGGCCAATATTAAAAGTACTCTTCTAAAGTTCTAGAAAATATAGTTTTTAACATGTCCTAAATTTTTAGCTAATTTAGATGTTTGGAAATATTCGTACTTTGGTGTTTTAGTTAATGTTATAGGTAATAGTACATTGCCTAGTTAACGTCGCTGTGTGAAAAATAACCGGCCAATATTAAAAGTACTCTTCTAAAATTCTAGACAATATAGTTTTGTAACATGTCCTAAATTTTTAGCTAATTTAGGTGTTTGGAGAGGGTCGTACTTTTGTGTTTTAGGAAGGACATGTAAACGACAGATAACACCAAAAATATGAAGAAATTATTTCCAAACCGTGTTAAGTCAAAAATCATTATGTTGCTCATTTTCAAGAATGCTGGTTTACAAAAAGCACGCCATTGTCTGATTTCGTGAACAAAGCCACACATAACATTGTTTCCTTTCGTTTCCTTTATAATCGGTTACCCAACTGAAGCTATGAATACCAGCTTTATTGCGATATCGCACATGAAAACAGTCACTTGTGCACAACCAGAGAAGATCCGATTTAATCAGTTGAGCTGTTTCAATGAGTGTTATCTTGGTTTAATAGCTTTTAATGGGGTTAAGTCCTGCAAAGGTCGAGGTGAATTCCACGATCTACATGACTGCATCATGGCAGGATAATTGCGTGCATGGTCGCGAAGGTTTTGCTTTATGCACGGACGCAAATTATATTCCATGTACGCATTTGAGACTATTTGCAAGACCATGCAAGGCAGAGAAAAGCTCAGTTTGTTGGGCAGGTTCTTGCTGTGAAAAGGTTTGTACACGCATGGGCACTACCATGTGGGGTGCTGGTCAGCATTGACATCATGTACAATATGCGTTCCTGACTGTCAACAACGTTGACTGTTAACAACGTTAAAATTCAACCTAACCAGATTTCAACCTATAGGTTGATTGAAATCGAGTGGAAATTTCAAAATCGGCAACATTGATTGGCGTTTGCAAACCCGCACATTAACTTATTTCAATGTTGTTTCAAAGGTGATCAACCCATATTTATGTGATTGTGAGTTTTCCTCTCATTGTTCAAGTTCCATATTTCTTGGCAGCTTGCGATTTGTCTACAGGTATATTATTTGCGCAATAAACATTTGATATCGATCGAATAAATTAAATTACATGATTGTACATAATGGCTGTGAATGCGACTTAATACGGCTTGCTCCTATATCTGGGTGGGTGGAAATATGCAACATATGTTATGTCTAATCCTTATATAAAGTTGAAACATTATTTAATAGAATAAAGTTCTTGGTCAACAGAAACCCTTCAGTCCCAAAGTAGTGATGTCGATATGACGTCATAATATGAGATGAGCACCCTTGTGAAATTAGAAAATTCCAGATGAAATGAATGTATTAACTTAATCATTATGATTTTATTCGGATGTTTTGCGGAATATGCAAGGAGCTGACTACAATATACTAAAGTCAGAGTGCACATCACAATCAGAGCCATTTAATAAAATTTTACGAAAAATTGTGTAATGGATGATCTTTGACTGAATATTTGATATAAGGGACAATATTCAAATCATGAGACCGGGGGACAATCCAATGGTCTAGTGACACGTGTCACTAGAAGATGGGCCTTTCAGAGGCACATGGTAAAAATTCCTGGAACATGCTAACCAATTGGGTCATTAGGAGGAAGATACACGGTTGAAATTTCCCTGATAAGAACCTCAGCATTTGGGTTTGTTACTTCTTTAAAATAACACAAGATTGTTTTAAATAGTTATTTGTAGCAGCAGCAATGTTAAAATAAATCAGCGAGGAATATAGACTGTACACAAAGGGGGGTCTCTTGAAGAAAAAAGAGAAATATTTTTATAGAACTTTTAACATGACGGCCTGAAGACCCCTATATTATTCTATCGGACCAGGGGTTCATTATATAATATATTGATCTACAACCATGGCCAAAATGTGTTGGGACACTTATGGAAAACGTACACTATATCATGGCTTATTTCCGTTATTATTAACGTAATAAAGTGGAGGTTTCTTTGGTGTCAAGTCTAAACCCTTTCCTAACACCCCAACCCTCCCCCTTGCCCACCAATCAATGCTGGGTGTCATAAGGCGCGTGTGACCAAAAAAGTCGGATTCAACATTGATCGGGGGAGTGGGGGGCTTATTTACATTACCCTATCAAACCGTCCCAACACTTCTGGTCAACATTGTAGGATCATAGGATCAATTAAGATACAGTTTTTAACTGGTAAAATTGAATTTAGTAAACCAGAATTTGTTTAAAATACAGTATTTTCCAACTTATCCTTAAAAGACAGTTTCATGGAAGCAGAATTTAAATTGTTGTACAACCCCCTCCCACTTCAGTCAAGCGTTTAACCAAAAACAGATAAACAAGACTAGATACCCCAGTATAGCCTGAGACAAGTCTCACAGAAAATATAGGGTCCCAGGGCAGGGTGCAATTATTGTTGTTTGTATTGTGTAATATGCCAACATATGTCATTTTGAAAGTAGTGTTATGGTCAATTGTCAGAATATTGTGAATCTTGTCTCGGTTGTTTATTACATGATTTTATGTTGTTAATTCCACATTTCCCCACGCCCCCATCAAAGTATTTCTCAACACTCCATTAGTGTGTTGTTGTTGTTTTTCGTTGTCTCAGTTGTCTCATGTTGGTTCCACTTTTACAGTCACCTACACCACTACTATCAAGAATATATGACTGCTTTCTCTAAACCCGAATCAAAGAATGTCCCTTTTTCTTTCCCTCAAAACAATTTATATTATTCCAGTCGCGTCTCGCTTGTTAGACTCGCGTAAGCTTAGACACGCTGGACGCTGAAAGACCAAGCAATAAATGATAATTAAAAATTAAGATCTAATGATCAATTGGATTGATCATGACATTCTTCCAAAACGGTCATGTCATACACCTTTTCCAATCAAACACATTTCTCTTGCATTTGATCATATTCTACTCTTCCCTAGAAAAACTCATTATAATACCAAATCTAAACATCATGGAATTCACCATATCACGTTCAAGCTCACATTGGGCGCCCCATTCCTTATTTAAAGGATTTTTTTATTGTTAATTCCACTTTTATACATACATTAAATTCTTAATTAAAAGTCACCTAATCGTGCAGAAAATTCCGGCTGATGGCAACACATATCTTAATGACAATGAGCTTAAGGGCTGGGGTATGAACGTTTGGACAGTATTTATTTTGGGACATCAGAGCACATCAGACATATCGAATTGCATTCTGAATACGAAGAATGTCATTCTGATATCAAATAATTTTGATTTTTGAAATTCGCAATTTAATACACATTTTATGGCAAATTATTAAAATTGATATTTTTGATATTTAACAGTACTTGAAGTAAACTTTATAAATCTGATGATTTATACTTAAAGTGTATGTAGGTGGGATGAAAAGCCGACGATCAATTGAAAATTTTGACATTTCGTATTGAAGATATGGATTTAGGTCTTTTGGGAAAAAAATCCATATCTTCAATATGAAAGGTCAAAATTTTCAATTGACCGTCGGCTTTTCCTCCCTGCTACATACACTTTAAGAATATATCATTAGATTTATATAATTTACTTCGAGGACTGTTATATATCAAAAATTGAAAAATATCAAATTTTTATAATTTGTCATAAAATTTGTATTATATTGTGATTTTCAAAAATGAAAATTATTTGATATCAGAAAGACATGCTTCGTATTCAGAATGCAATTCGATAGGTCCGAGGTGCTCTCATGTCCCACAAAAAATACTGTCGAAACGCAATAAACGCTCATTTTAGATCCCTTAACGCAAGCTTAAAGTCCAATACCCATACTAACAGCTCAGTTCGGGGGCACTCGTAATTCACGGACGTCTCTGATTTCAAAGACGGGTCTGTAGAATCACATACGTTGAGCTTTGTTGACAGCTGGGCACTCGATGCAGCACATCAGAATGAAGCTGAGTGTATTAGAATAAGGTTTCGTACGTTTAACAAATATCTACCTGTGCAAAAATTGTATCTATTTGTGCAAATTCTGACAAATGGTACGAGAACACACTTAGATTAGGGATGACCATCATAATTTCATGTTTCCCATTCTGACCGGTCATTGGAACGAAATAAATTGACAAAGTCTAAATATAGCAATGTGAGCAAAATTGGTATAAGCATATACCGTAGAAACCCGTCTATAAGGAATAGAAGCGACTGTGATGATAGCATATTTCACGCTAGCGCCCTCCACAATATTATATCATTATGGAATTTGAGCAAATCATTTACCGACACAAGCAGGTATACAATGTATTATTTTATCTTTATTTCGCATCTCACGAGCATAGCTCACTTGGCAAGGCATAAGACTTTGGTTCTTTAGATCGGAAGATGGTGAGTTCGAGCCTCATCACGGTCACACAAACTTTTATAAACAAAATATTGTTCAAACTTTTCATTTATATTTTCTTGCATTTTCTAAAGACTCCTTTCGTGATCATTTTTTTTTTCATATTTAGTTTAATTTATTCTATTGTTTTTCTTTTATTGTTTCTTTTCTTTGTCTTTTTTTCTTGTTTAATTTTATTTTTTCTTTATTTTTCTTTGATTCATATAATATTGGCAGGATAAGGAGAGGAGGGAACTAAAGACCCATTCAGTGATTTGCTCATCCGGACGATCGTAAAAATCATCAAAATTCACCTTTGTCATTGTCATAGATGTGGTAACATAGCCTGCTAGTGGTTCAGCAGAAAACCGTGTGACACATAATATACATTTGGCTACATTTTATTATACGATAAATACGAATTTATTAAACATGGTAACAAATATTCTCTAGCAGATCGGTTATGACCCTGTGTCATATACTGGGGTACCCAAAAAGGTGGTTTTGTTACATTTTGATGTGCAGCTTGGATTTCAAAACACTGTCTCTTGAGTATTCCTTCACTTAGAAGATTCAATTAGGTCTTAAATTGTGGCTAATTTATTCTATATTACTCATGTTTTTAACCTGTTTTAAAATAATTTTTAATTATTTTCTTATGACGTTTGGCATAAAATGTGCCATGGGTGGTTGAGGATTAGGGGGAGGAGGATTAGGGGGAGGGATTCATATCGTAAATTTGATCTAAAACCCTCATTAAAAATTTGAATTTAGGAAAAAAATGTCTAAATGAACTCCCAGACATTTTAACCAAGTATATAAATACAGAAGGTCATTTAAAAGACTAATACTTGCTCAGAATGATTGTAAATGTGGAAAAAAGAGGTGGGGTTAAATCCCACCTACTTTGTGATTGTTTTTGCCCGCACTCTTTCATTTTTTAACCGATTTCCATAAAAAAAAGTGTCAAAATGCTCAGGAGAATGAACCACTTCAAATGAGACGTGTAGGTAAAATGTTTGAAACATTTCATTTTTTTACTATGTAACACAAAGGTACCCCAGGTTGTGACACAGGACCTTATACGATGGAACTGGTAGGCATAGGCCTATTATAAATTCGGGATATTAAATATCTTCCTGACGAGACAGATCTGCGCATGTGGTCAAAGACGATTCCTTACTAGCCACAGACCGTCCGCTGGAATTAGTTGAATCGCTATGGCTGTTGGTCGGACCTCTCATCTCTCCACATCGATTGTGACCTATCCCCGACATTGCCCTTATGAACTCACATCCTCCTGTTTTATTTCAATACGCTGGCGAAGTTACGTAATAATCGGATTAACTACCATAGCAATAGGTGAAAACAATTTTTGAATATACCGCGTTATACACTGATACGTTCAGGCGGTACCTCTTCATTGAACCATATCATGCTGCACCTGTAAGATCTTTGAAAAGACCAGTATTGTATTCAATCTATGATTGCAGACATACACAGTACAGGTGATGAGTGTAACCTGCTTGTAGCGCAGCGCGATATGTTCAAAATTGTTTTCACCTATTGCTATGGTAATTAATCCGATTAATTACGCAACTTCACCAGCGTATAATGGCCGAATAAATTCTGACCATCACTTGGCTTGTTGGAATCGTCTATACTACAATTCGCTGTCGAAGTGACGTAATAATCGCAATAACTACCATCAAGCAGATTGCACTAATCACCCGCGTATGTCACCAAACATAGATTGAATACCACTCTTTTCATAAATACTAATCTTACATGGCGAGTGATTAGCATTTCTTTGACAACTATGGTTTAATGCATAGGTGCCACGTGAACGATGAAGTGCATGGCTATATATTCGAAATTGTATTCATCAATTGCTATGGTAGTTAATCCGATTAATTACGTCACATCGACAGCGAATAGCCTATAGTATGGGTTCAAGTGGAACAAAAAATAGTGTATGTCCATTGCTAGCTATGGTAATTAATCATGTTAGTGTTTACATCACTACTTCGGTGAAGACAAGAGAAGTGTGCCTTCTCTACCAACGCCTGTGATATAACAGGTGCAAGCGAAACAAAATTGAATGACCAGAATAGTTTCCTTTGTCAGATGAATTGATTGAAGTTTTTGAAGACACTCTATTCTTGATGGGACAATAGATTCAAATATGGAATAATTATTATTCCTCATCTATTTTTTTTTATTGAAAAACTGCAATTGTGGCAACAGAACAATATTTATTTTGATTTCATTTCAAGTAGAAACAAAATCGTGCTTAAGCCAAAAACGCACCCTACCTCAAGAATTGGGATGGCACAAAGGTGCAACATAGGTGTTTATTGCAAAGACGAGGACAGACAAGTAGTTACAACACATCTGTCTAACCGTGGGTTTCGCTATTATTTAGAATAAATGCTTTTACTAGTTTCTATAAAACCACAAAATTACTAAAAAAACTATAAAAAAACAAAACAAAAAAAACAACGCACCTAAAATTAAAAGTAGAAAGGTAGATTTGAAGAAAGATAAAAAGAACATGTCAAAAAGTTAAAATTAAACGAGAATGAAAAAACGGAACCGGTGCCCGGACCATGCTCTCTTCAGCATGTCTTCAGTTCCAAAGTCTGACGCTCTATCAATTGAGCTATACGATCCTGATATACGAAACAGTCGTTATTATGTCAATACAATTGATTGGTGTTACAACATACTTAGATGGAATGCATAGCCACCCAGTGCCAGTATATATTTGCTCAAACTCCAAATACAACAAGCAACCAATTTTATTGAGGGCGTTTCTTAGGTATATCCTTGTAGACGGGGTTTTACGGTATTTACCTTTTTATATTTCTTTATTTTAATATATATACAAACATGAAACAAGCATATTGTGAAAGTATCAAAGGGGTTTCTTATGAAATGGCACTTTACTAGTCAATAGCATGAAGTATTTCTTCAAACCGAGGCACTGAAATCATGCTTTTAGAAAACATTTGCCAAAAATCATCCATAATGGCACATAGTGGCACAAAATCAAAAGTCCAGGTGAACTTTTTTTCCACAACAATATACACTACACATAAGAAAAATACTAATGTACTACAAGGGATTTTTAACATAGGAATCCAAACAATCAAGTACCAACATGCACAGCTTTGTCCTGATATCACTTCTGGGGTTTTAACAAAATGTTTAACCTCTATTGTGATTGGCAGCAGCATAAGGTATCTCTATGATAGCTGATAATGCCCAGCCATTCAGCAAGTGGCTAATAACTGACCTTGATAGGCTTGAATGAATACTGTCATGTGCTACAAAACCATCACACTCCAGGGCCTGGTCAGTCCATATGCTACAGGGAGCACAGTACTTTAACAATGGAGTGAAAGACTCATTATTGACTAGGCGCGTATTTTAAAAGTACAGCTCCTGTGCGTGTATAGCAGCAAGTCAGTGCAGATGGTATAAATATAAGAAAATGTTTAGGGTTGAGATCAGGTGAATAATACAACAAATGAGCATGAAACTTCACATTTATGTTCAGAAAGGTGTCTATTTAACATGATTCGAAAGGTGTTTGGAAATTCCAAAGGGAAGCTGGTGATTTAATTTTTAACTCGAGATCTATTTGTCCGTTTTTTTCCTTTTTACAGAGGGTATGATAGAGGTAATAACAACAACTCTGCCAAATTACAGCTCAGTAGGTCAAGGTGTTCATCTGATCTTATTCATCTGAATATTTTGTGCCATTCTGAGCAGTGCTGCACTGGGCCATTGGCAATTAAGCGCACTGTGGCGATGGACCAATTTTGACTCACACTTACAGAAAAACCAAATAAGTTATGATGCTGTAATTTGCAGGATAGTTACAAAACATAATTGGCATTAACATCTCCAATTTTTACAGAAAAGTTATGAAAAATAAAAGAATGAGCTCAATTTAGAAATGTCTGTGCAAGCAGTGTACAGTTGAGCTCCCTGCATGTCTATGGGAGTGTTCTAATCAACTTGATGGTTCATTGGTCATCCCTACTTAGATTGCAATGGCCAAAATCAAAGGTGTTTTGAAGTAAAAAAAATCCCAAGAGTACCCGAGCCTGCGCTCTAATTCATGAATTGGATATATAGTAAAAAATCAACTTGGGCTAGCTACAACCCTGATAAGGCCTACTCACAAAATTATTCCCACTGCGCTGGCACGTTCACCAAAATTACTAATATCGTTTGCGGCTGGATTTTGAAACTAGGCGGGAGTATGTGATTTATGAGACGTCTCTGAAATATATATGATACTGTTATGTGACATGACTCACTGATTGAGCGCCCGTCACTAGTGGCTGCACTCCACATCGTTCTCCGTGAATTTTACGAATTTTAACTGTTTCCGTCGAACTTTTCTTGTGTACATTTTTCATAAGGACTTATGTGAGTAATAGTCGTTATAATGCTCCATTTTATATTGTGAAAGCTACAAAATTGCGTGGTAAAATACGTTTTTCGGCTTCGAATTAATTTTTCATATGGTATTTTATGCTATAGTATTCTGTACAACACTGATCTGTGTGTGAATGAAATCATCGATTAAAATTGATCTCAGTTGACTGACACTATGAGACCTTTCATGTATGGTAGAGAATCACTCTACTCATTACGCAAGACGGTGATTAGGAACAAAAGTTGTAGAATAAAGCAACCAGTATGGGATCTATTGAAAGAACTGACAATTGCCAAACAAACTCGTAGAGGATGTAGAGCCGGTAAAGGAAAACAACGATCTATTCATGTGTGTATTAATAATCGTCCGGTCAAGCAATTTCAATCTGAACAATATCGTCCTAAGGAGTTGGTCACTATTAAACTTGAAACGGGCGCTCAAATAAGTAAATCAAAACCTGTTCTAAAAAGTCGTATTTATGAATGGTCAATCGCTTATCGAAAAAGCTGCAGATGTGTGTGATTTTATCCTAAATGAGAAGTTGGACATCCTTGCCATAATTGAAGCATGGTGGAAGGGTGATGAGCGTGATCATACATTTCTTGCTGATATTACAAATACTCTTCCTGACCATCAAATCCACTATTTGCCCAGATCTGGAAAGAGCGGTGGCGGTATATGTGTCATCTTACGCAAAGGGTATGGCGTCAAAACTACACCACACAAGTACAGTTCGTTTGAATGCCTTGCATTATCCGTCTCTAACGGCCTAAAAGATGTCGTTAACTTGATTGTTATATATCGTTCTGGATCAGCCAATCTTACAAAGCAGTTTTTCAGTGACTTTTCTTGTCTACTTGAATCTACTGCTGGTGCCTCCGAACATCTGATAATCACAGGCGATTTCAACATTCATATGGATGTCCCAGATGATCTTGGGACCAGAACAATGAATGACATCTTACAGTCCGCGGGTTTAACTCAGCATGTTACAGAACCAACACACATCAAAGGACACATGCTCGATCTTCTGATTACCCGTGACCTTCACTATGATTATGTATTCAATACGTATGTTCAGTGGGGACTTCCATCTGACCACGCTGCGGTGATATCTGATGTCATGATTTCGCCACCTGAAACATCTAAACGTGTTATCAAATCCCGGAAACTTCGTGAAATCAACATGAAAACTCTCCGTAAAGAAGTTTCCGACTGTCTTGTACAAACTCCACTGGCTTCCAGTAAGAGAAAGGATTGTTTATAAAATTCTTCTGTTGACATTCAAGATACTCAACGGTGAAGCTCCCGCATATCTCTCTAATCTTGTGTCGCGCTACATTCCATCAAGGACCTTGAGATCTGCGTCACGCAATATGCTGTCTGAAATTCCCAGCAAGACTGTAACATACGGAATGTGCTTCTCGGTTGTAGCGCCCAAGTTCTGGAATTCCCTCCCGGATTCCGTCCGAAACTCTGCCACTACAGCACAACTCAAATCGTGCATGAAGACTCACCTTTTTAAATCTGTGTATGACACTTAATAACAACTCTTGCCGATGTCTTCCGCTTGTCTGTTGCAGCTCATGTTTTTTTTAACTTGATTTAATTGTGTATATTATTATATTGGTTGTATATATCTGCTTACCAATTTTTTAAATCTAAAATTGCTGTTTTTAAAATTACTGTTGATGTTTTTTAAATCTTGCCATGCTGTTAATGCTTTTAATCCACTGTTTCATTCCTCTTGTGTCATTTGCTCGTTTCCTGAGGCTGTTGGTTTTAAAATCATTATCGTTTATTTTGTTTGCTGTTTTATATTTTGCTCTTTCATGCTTTTTGTAGTGTAAGTTAAGTGTAATTAAGTTGTTCAGCGCATAGTGACCTTTTAGTTTTATGCGCTTTATAAATGCATTTTATTATTATTATTATTATTAAGAGTATTTGATATCAGAGACGTCCTTGAATTATGAATGCCCCCCCCCCCCCGGAGTGCGCTCGTTGATAATGTGGTCGTGTTTATACTAGCTACATCCACCTAACCACATTTTATCCTCATGCATGATGAGACTGTCATGTCACTAATTTACTGTTGTTCTGGTTCAATCTTCAGATCCATTGGGAATATACATCGAACAAAACGATATATTCTGGACGGATTACAATGCAGACACCGTCACTCGCGTGAATATTAATAGTTCTACAGATACAGTTATAGTTACCAATACAGACGGTATCAGGGGAATTACAGGACATAACAGGTATGGATGTGTCAATGTACTTGTTAACATATCTAATATATTAAATGATAATACTTACATAGAGTATTTATGTATTTTTAAAGTGTTTGTTTTTTAGTGTCCATACATATAACTTATTCTTAAGCTATTTATTTATTGTGTTTATTTTCATTTAATTTACTTTATTATCAATTTATCAATTTATTCGAGTACTATACTCCTCAAATCTCAAATCTTCAACTAACTTTCAGTGTATCAGATTAGTTCAATGTGTAATATTTTAAATCTCATCATTCATTAGTGATAAAAATGATGGTGTTTTGTCAAATGCGTCATTGCACAACTATTATTTAATAGAATATTTTTGTAATTCTAGCATCCTCTTTTTATGTAATCAGAGAATAAAGGTATTGTTTTAGTCCTTGGAGTGCATCTATCGTCTCATATAACACGGGGGACATCATTATTTTAAGTAAAACAACGAGGCGAAGCCGAGACGATAGATGCACGACAGCGGCTAAAAACAATACCTTTATTCCCATTCTTAAACACTTCAATTCAAATAAAAATATCATACAAATTTTAATCAAATTAAATCTACATTTTGCAAGGAATTACCTAGGGCTTAAAATCGATCAGTCTCGTTGTTGCTGTGCGCCTCCGATTGGTCCAAATAGCGAGTACGCGTATAGCGTTGACGCACACGCGCTGTCCCGTGTGATATCGTGTCATATCACACGGGTAAAGCTGGGTAAGAACCAATAAGATTGCAGGAACGTTCTCAAGTGTTTAAGAATATTCAGTAGATATCCACAAAAAAGTTTATTCCCAAAATGTCAGTTGATTTCAATTTTGTGTGAGTTATGCATGATTATGTGTATTACACTGCTCCAAAGACCACTGTGTTGTAATGTTGTCCTGTTAACAGAACGTAAACGGAACGTAATTTGTTAAACAAATTATTAATAATCTGCAAGAAAGTGTGTGCATATAAAATCTATGTGGCCAGAGGTTTCCTCACTCTCACTCATTCACTCGGTCGACTTCTGTCGGACTCCTACGATGGCTCTCCAGATATATCTGTCATGCATGCAGCTCCGTATTTTGTTTGGTTGTCTTGCTTCGCCGCAAAAAGTGAAAATTGCCCCCTGTAGCGCCACGACTGGATTTGACACAACTTGCCCTGTATTTCTTAAACAGTGACCAAGAAATAGTAGTCTTTTCCTAATTTTACCAGTTACGTTTGGGAGTTCTTTATACAGAGGTTTGCAGTGGTATAAAACGCTCAACCTTTTTGGTTTTAATGAAAGGTGGGGATGAAGCTTTAAAGATGATTGTAACCATGATTTCAGCCATGCGAACGTTTAAATATCCATGTGATATCAATATTATAAAACTGGTTTTGCCTAGACCTATTCGTGCAATAGTAACAAGAACTGTCTTTAAAAAGAACAATGCCATGGATGAAGCACAAGCTTCAGAATTTTGCATTGAAAATGCCTGAATGTTCTTAATTTGTTTTTTTAAGGAATAATCAAATGGGTCAATAGATTTGGGGCTTTCTTTCTTTTTTCTGTTTTATTATAGTCTGAAACAGAATTCAGGATAGATTTAAAGTCACCAGGTCTTGGTAATCTTTGAGATGCATTAAGTTTATTGTTTCTTTTTCCTCTTGTATCAGTTAAACCCGCAATGTATCCGAGTAAAAACAATCTAGTTAATGATCAATGTAAACCTTTCCCTCTCGCATACATTATGATACAATGCTAATATACATGTTTGTCCAGGGACGTGGGTCTATAATTAAGTAATGCATTGTCAGTTCAAGCCTAATTCCCACTCTCGATACAGTATAACCTACATTACTATTTCCATGCATATCACGTCTATAAAATGTCAATCCTGATGATAAATCTAGCAAATGAACGGCATAAATATTCATCTGTAAAGTCTCAAAGAAGTCCATGCATAACTTATCGAACAACTCTCAAGTTTGGTTTGAGCTGAATGACCCAAAACCTACTACTCGGGGAGCTAGAGGCACATCCTGTGCATCCCCCAGGACTAAACCAACCCAACTTTTTTAGGTTCCTGAGATGACCCCAAAACATAATCAGTATGTTCCCAAAACTATAAACTGGCCCCAAGTGGGGTTTTTCAAGATGGCGTCCAAAATGGCCCCCAAATGCAGGAAATCACTATAAATAACCACATATGAATATTATCTCTGAATCAAACAAGCCCTTTTAGCTTAATTAAAGAGCCCAGCATAAACTCAAGTTGATATAAAGAAAAATAATTCCCAACAGTCAGTATATTTTCAAAATGGCAGCCAAATACTGAAAAAAGACTAGAAGTTATACTATAACGGGATTTTTCTGAACCAAACTATAACTTTTGGGCTTGATTTCGGGCCTAGTATACAACTGAAGGAAACATGTCACGAGTATAATCAACCTCTCTGCATGGCCTTTATAGACTTTGAAAAGGCATTTGATTCCGTGGAAACCCAGTCAGTGTTGGATGCATTACATCAACAAGGAGTAGAAAGTAAATACATAAATCTACTGAGAGATATATACACAAACTGCACAACCACAGTAACTCTTCACAAAGAAAGTGCAAAGATCAACATCAAAAACGGAGTGAGACAGGGAGATACAATCTCGCTAACATCAGTAATGACATAAATAAATAAATAAATAAATGGACATTTTCTATAGCAAGCGTCTTCGATAGTGAGAAAAGAATACTTGCTATATATTCATTTTTAACAGGTTTACATGTTTGTGAGTAGGAAGCGGTGGACACTCGCTTTAGAAAATTTCCATTTATTTACTTATGTCATTGCTGATGTTAACCTGTGCAATAGTGAGAAATTATACATCCGCTATAGGAAACTGCCATTTATTTATATATTTATATCATTAGTGATGTCAACTTGTAATAGGGAGGAAACAATATTTGCTATCTATATAATAATACGCAACGTCTGTGTGTCTATCTATGTGTCTGTGTGTCTGTCTGTCCGCCTATTTTCTCGGAGACTGGGGGCAAGTTCCTCAAACTTGGTGGGTGGGTGCAGCTTGGTATGAGGAAGAACCAGTTTATATTTTTTAAGGTCAAAGGTCAAGGCCGGGGTCAAGTTCAATTGAAGTCTAATTTCAAACACTTTAAATGGCAAATCTAGCCATGCCAATGTGTTGACCTTGGACTCTCAAACAAAAGTTTCCACGGTGTGACCTTTTCGTCAGACCTACGGTTAAGAGGTCAAAGGTCAAGGAAGGTAAGCATTTCAAATTGCCCCTATAGAGCTCAAACTTGGTGGGTGGGTGGACCTTGGACAAACAAATAAAAGTTTCCGCGGTGGCCTTTTCGTCAGACCTACGGTTAAGAGGTCATAGGTCAAGAAAGGTAAAAACTTCAAATTGCGCCTATAGAGCTCAAACTTGGTGGGTGGGTGGACCTTAGACTAACAAACAAAAGTTTCCACGGTGACCTTTTTGTCAGACCTACAGTTGAGAGGTCATAGACATAGGTCAAAAAACATAAAAAATTCAAATTGCTCATGAAACTTGGTGGGTGGGTGTAACTTTGGCCAAGGAAGCTCAGATTTGAGAGCGAAAGTCAGGTCAATTTGCAAAAAGCTGCAATTGAGCTCATCTGTGAGGACAGTGATCCCAACCAAAGGACACACCCTGATTTTGAGATCTGCAAAAGCCAATAACCATGACAGCCGAGAACCACGAAATAAGGGTAACCGCCTAGTATATTTTAATTGTTGTTGTTTTTTCATTCAGGGTCAAAGATGTCTTAAATTTAACTGATGAAGCATTAATATTTGAGAATTTTTAGTCATTTTTAGTATTGGCGGCTATTTTAGGTGCTATCACAGAAGAACACTCTTAGACGTTTATGAGGCCCTAAATCAAGCCAAAAAGTTATAGTTTGGTTCAGAAAAATCCCGTTATAGTATAACTTATAGTCTTTTTTCAGTATTTGGCGGCCATTTTGGGCGCCATTTTGAAAATATATTGACTGTTTGGAATTATTTTTCTTTATATCAACTTGAGTTTATGCTGGGCCCTTTAATTAAGCTAAATTGGTTAGTTTGATTCAGAAATAGTGTTCATATATGGTCATTTATAGTGATTACCTGCATTTGGCGGCCATTTTGGGCGCCATTTTGAAATACACTAACTTTTGGGACGTTTTAGCCTTTATATAAACTCAACAAAAATCAACTGAATTGGCAATATACCGTACACAGAAGGAGGTATGGAGCTCCATTCTGTGATTGTTCGGGGGAAGAAACTTTATTTGTAGGTGTTTATGTGAGATGTCATCATTGCAAAGCGATCATGGAGGAAAAGCAAGCATTATTATGTTACAATAGAGTCCCTGATCATCACTGATTTCTGTCTTTGGTGAATAATAGCATATTATTAGAATGTTTGAATCTCGCGCGTATAGGCATAGGCCTTATACAGCAGGAAATGAACAAGAAAAAAAAAATGGAAATTTAGCAAAACAAATGTCCCAGCAACACCCCCCCCCATCACACACACACCCCACCCCCACACACCCCCACACCCCCACCCCACACACACACACACATGCGACACGTTCTGAGCATTTTATAAATATAAAGGGCACATACTTCCTAAGCCACGTTTACGTCCCACTTTTAAAGACTGGAAATGAGTCTAATCAACACCGGAAACCAGTCTCAAGTGGATCAGATGACCAGATCAGTCATACCTGATGAAGTACTCCGATGCGTAGGACGAAATATTGTAGTGAGTTAAAATTTCACTTGGTTTTGTCAAGCATAATGTCAGTTCTTTTATTTAACCAACAAACCTGATGAACTTATTCAACGAAATACTGATTGTTACTGAAAACAAAATACTCTTTAATTTTCTATTCAAAATTTTGAAAAGTATAGGAATAAGTTGGCAATATTCTCCAATTAAGTCAATATGATTCAATATAAGTTCAATATGATTCAAAAACACAAGCTGGGGAAAATGTAGAAAAGAAGAAGAACAAGAAGAAAAAAAATATTCAAATCGAGTTCAAGCGTCGGCATGCGATATACATGTGACATAAGAAAAGTTACAACGCGCTGATTGCGCCACGAAGACAAAGATATATACCTCAGGTAAAAAGACAAACTTAATGAAAAAGAAGTTGTAATCTTTTATAAAACTAATTGATATCTCTCATCTGTGTTTTATTTGCATGATTAACAACAGAAATCAAAGTTTATTCATATTTAAGCAAACAAAATACATGAAGTGCCTGCTTAACAGTGGTGCAAAAATGATCCAAAACCGTTCATGCGTCACTGAGATAATTAAGTTTGTACAAATAGACACATTTTTTGACCATTGTGTTGCTGAGTTGGAGTTTAAAATCAATCAATCAATCTCCCAGAGAATGTTTTCAACATGTTTCTCTTTTTCAATGTCAAAAGGAAGTATATGCTACTGAGCGACATCCTTAATTCCGGACAAATTAGTTCTGTCCGAGGAACAGAAAAACAACGTTTATCCGATGATCTAAGGCGACATGCTGGAATATATAAATTGATAAGTTCACTGATATAAGAAGGTGCCATGTCCCATGTCATGGAGCCCTTTCCTGGTGAGAAGCAGGAGTTTAAAATGAATGCGATACTAAATTGGTAACTAATGCAGACGTTGTAAGACAGGTTAAACATGGTGAAATTGTTTTGAGCTGTCGTTCAGTGATTCCATCTAGTAAAGCATTTGCATTGTCAAAATGAGATGTGACTAAGGCATTGACATGTTTAGCAGCAGTATTATCATCATGCACTTTGCACATTTAATTAATGTTTCTAATCTGAAAATATTGATTTGCACACATTTTTGATGTAGCCGTCCATTGAAAGAATGTTGTCAAATATAATTCCTAGATTGCGAGTATTAGTAGAAGCTTAAATGTTGGCAGAATCAATTTGAAAAGAGTTGGGGGCGAAGTTTTGGTTGATTATAATTGGAAGTGATAATAAGAAGTTAAGTTTTGCATCGTTTAATTTCAATTTGACAATTATTGACTATTTGACAATTCAAATGTTCCGCCCTTCATTCCATCTTTCAATTTATGTTGTAACCTGTTGATTTGGTTATGCCCCCCAGAGACACTCAGCATTGATTGGTGGGGAATGCTGTAGTAGTAAGAAAGGGTTTAGACTTCACACCAAAGAAAGCAAAAGTGTCCCAACAACTTTTGACTTGGATTGTAGATATCTGTCTTAAACTTATTATAAAAAAATATATATTCACATCTGCCATGTAGCCTTTGTTGCAGGGTGTACAGTATGGTTCAATACAACGACAATGCTGTATATGGATGTTGATACACACTTACACAGCCATGGGCGCCAATCCTGGGGTTGGGGCAGGGGGTGTGTCCCCACTATTTTGTTGTTCTTTTCAGCCACTTTTTGATAATTCTGGTCAAATTCCACCCCCACACACACAAGCACACATTTCAAGACAGATTGACGGTAATGTACACATCTATACCACACCCTGGTGGCGGATGGGGGTTGGAACTTAGTATGAAATTTCCTTCAAAATACGAGTATAATTGCTTCCATGAAAAAAAAAGTTGTCTTAACCTTGTTGTTTGTACTGTTTACCCCGCATGACTGCTCATATCCATAAGTACCAGACTTGAGTCCTGTTTATCAGGGACAGTCTGTGTAGCTCAGTGGTAAGAGCGCTCGCCCGACAAGCGAGAGGTCTGGGGTTCGAGTCCCCGCACAGGCAGGTATGTCCGGAGTTTTTACTCTGGTATATCTGCCTATGCATGTTATGTTTCCATTTGTAAATTCATGTTTAATTGTGCTAGTGTGCGATGCGTAATTCTTCTTTCCCCTGTATATTGATATATTAAGAATACGATTAAGCATCATTAATTTGATCTCGTGCGCTAGTTTGTAATGTTTGAATGTTTCCATGTTCCAGTGTATGATGCGTAGGCCTCTTCCCTTGTTTGCATGATTATATTAGGCCGGCGGGTAAGCATCATTAATTGATCTCGTACACTGGTATGTAATGTGTTGTTTGTACTGTTTACCCCGCATGACTGCTCATATCCATAAGTACCAGACTTGAGTCCTGTTTATCAGGGACAGTCTGTGTAGCTCAGTGGTAAGAGCGCTCGCCCGACAAGCGAGAGGTCTGGGGTTCGAGTCCCCGCACAGGCAGGTATGTCCGGAGTTTTTACTCTGGTATATCTGCCTATGCATGTTATGTTTCCATTTGTAAATTCATGTTTAATTGTGCTAGTGTGCGATGCGTAATTCTTCTTTCCCTGTATATTGATATATTAAGAATACGATTAAGCATCATTAATTTGATCTCGTGCGCTAGTTTGTAATGTTTGAATGTTTCCATGTTCCAGTGTATGATGCGTAGGCCTCTTCCCTTGTTTGCATGATTATATTAGGCCGGCGGGTAAGCATCATTAATTGATCTCGTACACTGGTATGTAATGTGTTGTTTGTACTGTTTACCCCGCATGACTGCTCATATCCATAAGTACCAGACTTGAGTCCTGTTTATCAGGGACAGTCTGTGTAGCTCAGTGGTAAGAGCGCTCGCCCGACAAGCGAGAGGTCTGTGGTTCGAGTCCCCGCACAGGCAGGTATGTCCGGAGTTTTTACTCTGGTATATCTGCCTATGCATGTTATGTTTCCATTTGTAAATTCATGTTTAATTGTGCTAGTGTGCGATGCGTAATTCTTCTTTCCCCTTTATATTGATATATTAAGAATACGATTAAGCATCATTAATTTGATCTCGTGCGCTAGTTTGTAATGTTTGAATGTTTCCATGTTCCAGTGTATGATGCGTAGGCCTCTTCCCTTGTTTGCATGATTATATTAGGCCGGCGGGTAAGCATCATTAATTGATCTCGTACACTGGTATGTAATGTGTTGTTTGTACTGTTTACCCTGCATGACTGCTCATATCCATAAGTACCAGACTTGAGTCCTGTTTATCAGGGACAGTCTGTGTAGCTCAGTGGTAAGAGCGCTCGCCCGACAAGCGAGAGGTCTGGGGTTCGAGTCCCCGCACAGGCAGGTATGTCCGGAGTTTTTACTCTGGTATATCTGCCTATGCATGTTATGTTTCCATTTGTAAATTCATGTTTAATTGTGCTAGTGTGCGATACGTAATTCTTCTTTCCCCTGTATATTGATATATTAAGAATACGATTAAGCATCATTAATTTGATCTCGTGCGCTAGTTTGTAATGTTTGAATGTTTCCATGTTCCAGTGTATGATGCGTAGGCCTCTTCCCTTGTTTGCATGATTATATTAGGCCGGCGGGTAAGCATCATTAATTGATCTCGTACACTGGTATGTAATGTGTTGTTTGTACTGTTTACCCTGCATGACTGCTCATATCCATAAGTACCAGACTTGAGTCCTGTTTATCAGGGACAGTCTGTGTAGCTCAGTGGTAAGAGCGCTCGCCCGACAAGCGAGAGGTCTGGGGTTCGAGTCCCCGCACAGGCAGGTATGTCCGGAGTTTTTACTCTGGTATATCTGCCTATGCATGTTATGTTTCCATTTGTAAATTCATGTTTAATTGTGCTAGTGTGCGATGCGTAATTCTTCTTTCCCTGTATATTGATATATTAAGAATACGATTAAGCATCATTAATTTGATCTCGTGCGCTAGTTTGTAATGTTTGAATGTTTCCATGTTCCAGTGTATGATGCGTAGGCCTCTTCCCTTGTTTGCATGATTATATTAGGCCGGCGGGTAAGCATCATTAATTGATCTCGTACACTGGTATGTAATGTGTTGTTTGTACTGTTTACCCCGCATGACTGCTCATATCCATAAGTACCAGACTTGAGTCCTGTTTATCAGGGACAGTCTGTGTAGCTCAGTGGTAAGAGCGCTCGCCCGACAAGCGAGAGGTCTGGGGTTCGAGTCCCCGCACAGGCAGGTATGTCCGGAGTTTTTACTCTGGTATATCTGCCTATGCATGTTATGTTTCCATTTGTAAATTCATGTTTAATTGTGCTAGTGTGCGATGCGTAATTCTTCTTTCCCCTGTATATTGATATATTAAGAATACGATTAAGTATCATTAATTTGATCTCGTGCGCTAGTTTGTAATGTTTGAATGTTTCCATGTTCCAGTGTATGATGCGTAGGCCTCTTCCCTTGTTTGCATGATTATATTAGGCCGGCGGGTAAGCATCATTAATTGATCTCGTACACTGGTATGTAATGTGTTGTTTGTACTGTTTACCCCGCATGACTGCTCATATCCATAAGTACCAGACTTGAGTCCTGTTTATCAGGGACAGTCTGTGTAGCTCAGTGGTAAGAGCGCTCGCCCGACAAGCGAGATGTCTGGGGTTCGAGTCCCCGCACAGGCAGGTATGTCCGGAGTTTTTACTCTGGTATATCTGCCTATGCATGTTATGTTTCCATTTGTAAATTCATGTTTAATTGTGCTAGTGTGCGATGCGTAATTCTTCTTTCCCCTGTATATTGATATATTAAGAATACGATTAAGCATCATTAATTTGATCTCGTGCGCTAGTTTGTAATGTTTGAATGTTTCCATGTTCCAGTGTATGATGCGTAGGCCTCTTCCCTTGTTTGCATGATTATATTAGGCCGGCGGGTAAGCATCATTAATTGATCTCGTACACTGGTATGTAATGTGTTGTTTGTACTGTTTACCCCTGCATGACTGCTCATATCCATAAGTACCAGACTTGAGTCCTGTTTATCAGGGACAGTCTGTGTAGCTCAGTGGTAAGAGCGCTCGCCCGACAAGCGAGAGGTCTGGGGTTCGAGTCCCCACACAGGCAGGTATGTCCGGAGTTTTTACTCTGGTATATCTGCCTATGCATGTTATGTTTCCATTTGTAAATTCATGTTTAATTGTGCTAGTGTGCGATGCGTAATTCTTCTGTCCCCTGTATATTGATATATTAAGAATACGATTAAGCATCATTAATTTGATCTCGTGCGCTAGTTTGTAATGTTTGAATGTTTCCATGTTCCAGTGTATGATGCGTAGGCCTCTTCCCTTGTTTGCATGATTATATTAGGCCGGCGGGTAAGCATCATTAATTGATCTCGTACACTGGTATGTAATGTGTTGTTTGTACTGTTTACCCTGCATGACTGCTCATATCCATAAGTACCAGACTTGAGTCCTGTTTATCAGGGACAGTCTGTGTAGCTCAGTGGTAAGAGCGCTCGCCCGACAAGCGAGAGGTCTGGGGTTCGAGTCCCCGCACAGGCAGGTATGTCCGGAGTTTTTACTCTGGTATATCTGCCTATGCATGTTATGTTTCCATTTGTAAATTCATGTTTAATTGTGCTAGTGTGCGATGCGTAATTCTTCTTTCCCTGTATATTGATATATTAAGAATACGATTAAGCATCATTAATTTGATCTCGTGCGCTAGTTTGTAATGTTTGAATGTTTCCATGTTCCAGTGTATGATGCGTAGGCCTCTTCCCTTGTTTGCATGATTATATTAGGCCGGCGGGTAAGCATCATTAATTGATCTCGTACACTGGTATGTAATGTGTTGTTTGTACTGTTTACCCTGCATGACTGCTCATATCCATAAGTACCAGACTTGAGTCCTGTTTATCAGGGACAGTCTGTGTAGCTCAGTGGTAAGAGCGCTCGCCCGACAAGCGAGAGGTCTGGGGTTCGAGTCCCCACACAGGCAGGTATGTCCGGAGTTTTTACTCTGGTATATCTGCCTATGCATGTTATGTTTCCATTTGTAAATTCATGTTTAATTGTGCTAGTGTGCGATGCGTAATTCTTCTTTCCCCTGTATATTGATATATTAAGAATACGATTAAGCATCATTAATTTGATCTCGTGCGCTAGTTTGTAATGTTTCCATGTTCCAGTGTATGATGCGTAGGCCTCTTCCCTTGTTTGCATGATTATATTAGGCCGGCGGGTAAGCATCATTAATTGATCTCGTACACTGGTATGTAATGTGTTGTTTGTACTGTTTACCCCGCATGACTGCTCATATCCATAAGTACCAGACTTGAGTCCTGTTTATCAGGGACAGTCTGTGTAGCTCAGTGGTAAGAGCGCTCGCCCGACAAGCGAGAGGTCTGGGGTTCGAGTCCCCGCACAGGCAGGTATGTCCGGAGTTTTTACTCTGGTATATCTGCCTATGCATGTTATGTTTCCATTTGTAAATTCATGTTTAATTGTGCTAGTGTGCGATGCGTAATTCTTCTTTCCCCTGTGTATTGATATATTAAGAATACGATTAAGCATCATTAATTTGATCTCGTGCGCTAGTTTGTAATGTTTGAATGTTTCCATGTTCCAGTGTATGATGCGTAGGCCTCTTCCCTTGTTTGCATGATTATATTAGGCCGGCGGGTAAGCATCATTAATTGATCTCGTACACTGGTATGTAATGTGTTGTTTGTACTGTTGACCCCGCATGACTGCTCATATCCATAAGTACCAGACTTGAGTCCTGTTTATCAGGGACAGTCTGTGTAGCTCAGTGGTAAGAGCGCTCGCCCGACAAGCGAGAGGTCTGGGGTTCGAGTCCCCGCACAGGCAGGTATGTCCGGAGTTTTTACTCTGGTATATCTGCCTATGCATGTTATGTTTCCATTTGTAAATTCATGTTTAATTGTGCTAGTGTGCGATGCGTAATTCTTCTTTCCCTGTATATTGATATATTAAGAATACGATTAAGCATCATTAATTTGATCTCGTGCGCTAGTTTGTAATGTTTGAATGTTTCCATGTTCCAGTGTATGATGCGTAGGCCTCTTCCCTTGTTTGCATGATTATATTAGGCCGGCGGGTAAGCATCATTAATTGATCTCGTACACTGGTATGTAATGTGTTGTTTGTACTGTTTATCCCGCATGACTGCTCATATCCATAAGTACCAGACTTGAGTCCTGTTTATCAGGGACAGTCTGTGTAGCTCAGTGGTAAGAGCGCTCGCCCGACAAGCGAGAGGTCTGGGGTTCGAGTCCCCGCACAGGCAGGTATGTCCGGAGTTTTTACTCTGGTATATCTGCCTATGCATGTTATGTTTCCATTTGTAAATTCATGTTTAATTGTGCTAGTGTGCGATGCGTAATTCTTCTTTCCACTGTATATTGATATATTAAGAATACGATTAAGCATCATTAATTTGATCTCGTGCGCTAGTTTGTAATGTTTGAATGTTTCCATGTTCCAGTGTATGATGCGTAGTCCTCTTCCCTTGTTTGCATGATTATATTAGGCCGGCGGGTAAGCATCATTAATTGATCTCGTACACTGGTATGTAATGTGTTGTTTGTACTGTTTACCCCGCATGACTGCTCATATCCATAAGTACCAGACTTGAGTCCTGTTTATCAGGGACAGTCTGTGTAGCTCAGTGGTAAGAGCGCTCGCCCGACAAGCGAGAGGTCTGGGGTTCGAGGCCCCGCACAGGCAGGTATGTCCGGAGTTTTTACTCTGGTATATCTGCCTATGCATGTTATGTTTCCATTTGTAAATTCATGTTTAATTGTGCTAGTGTGCGATGCGTAATTCTTCTTTCCCCTGTATATTGATATATTAAAGAATACGATTAAGCATCATTAATTTGATCTCGTGCGCTAGTTTGTAATGTTTGAATGTTTCCATGTTCCAGTGTATGATGCGTAGGCCTCTTCCCTTGTTTGTCTTAACCCTTAAAATTTGACACCGTCGGCTTAAATACAACGGCTTAACATAAAAAGTGACCCCTTGTTAATTTTTCAATAAATGTGTGTGTGTTTTTCTGAAATTATGATAATGAAATGAGACAATTTTGACAAAAATGGTGAGTTCTTTTCAGCTGTTCAACCAGTCATCTGTTTAGATTATCTGAATTATTTGTGTGACACCTATTATTGTCCATACTAGAATGATAATAGAAATAATTGATGAATATAAACCTGGAAAGAAACATGTAAAGGGAAGGAGGGAGGAATGAAAAGAGGAATTGGCGAGGAGAGATGGAGAGGAGAGGAGATGGGAGAGTGAGAGGGGAGAGGAGAAATGCAGACAAAGAAAGAAAGAAAGAGGTTGAGGAATAAGAGGGCTGGGAGATATTTTAACGTGTTCACAATCATGTTATAATGTTAATAAAATGTGTTGACTAACTTCATATTATTTCTAAAATTTAGAGTCAGGTTGGGGTGACAAGTTTTAATGAGACAAACAGGCAGAAGTCGAAAGTGTCTTAAATTGGAAATCACCTTTTAGACTGGGAGATAGCAAAACGTCCTTTGCTTCCCCAATGACAAACCCAAACCAATTTTTGTTGGTTCTTTAGGTGGTCCTAAAACACATTCATGATGTTCCCAAATTCAAGATGGCCCTAAGCACATAGAGGTCAATCAAAGGTCAACACAGGGCTACATTTCAAACGAGCTCAAATTTGTTGCAAATCATACCAAAGACTTTCTCTTATCTCAATGATTCAGGATAAGTATAGTGTGACCTATATGCGACATACCATTCTTGAGATATAACCAAAACGGTCAAAGCCAGGGGCATTGTCAGGTTTTTGGCCACTTGGGGTCAAAAATCTAAAAGTGCTAAGATTTCAACGAAAATGGTCTCAAATTGTTTGTCATGTCAAATAAATAAGTTTTCACGGTCTGAAATACTTTGTTAGTTACAAAATCTGACAATTAAGATCAACCACCATAGCAGCCTATACATGGCATATAATTAACCATTGTGATTGTGATGTTTCCAAGGCTGCTAAACTTCCTAGATGGCAGGAGCGTCAATCTGTTCCAAAAATTTGGGGATCATACAGATTTAGATACGGATCTTGGGCAATCGGTGGTGGAGGTCGCATCCATGGCGTTGAGCTTGCATGATGCAGGGGGTTGCCTGAGGTTGTCTCGGAGAGGCGTGCCACCCTCGGAAGTGAAAATCGTTTCCAAAATGCCAATTGAAACCATTGGTGGACCATTTATGCAGTACATATTGGGTACAATTTTATTTTTGAAAAAGTCTCAATTTAGTGAAATGAAGGCCCAATTGAAGCCAAGTTAAGTATCGAGTGTTCAAAGTAAAAGAGAAAAGCGCGGGGGGGGTTGAAGGAATGTACCCCAAAAGAAATCTTTTGTACAATTTTAGCTGGGATAAATTTGAAAATGTGTGCTGAAGGCCCAATTGAAGCTACTCCTGGAATATTTTTCACTCTTTCTGTAATTATTGCTTTAAACGTGTAGTGTACCGGCGTCCAAAACAATTAAAATTGGCTATTCCAGTAAAAAGCCGTCCTCAGCAATTGCGAGCACCAACATGCGAGGGGGGTATACACCCCCACCCACACACACACATTTGAACATGAGAGTCCGTGATCATTATTTTTAGAATCCAATTAAATATTCATAGCTGATTGATCATTGATTATCGGTTATCGACTATCGATTAACACCATCTCAAACGCTGCTTACCAGCGTGCTAAGGTAAGACTGTGATGAAATCCGTAGGTATGATACTCTATGCACTACTGCTGGCTATGATCTGACCTCATTGTTTACGAGGTCAGATCTTAAAAAAGATTAAGATTTTCCCATGTCTTCTTTAGGGGGAGAGCCTAAATATCTGGATGCGCCCATATAAGGCAGGGTCACGTGACACAAAAGTTCGGACGCTCTGAGAGGCTGTATATCAATCTTCTGTCAAAGTTCCATAACAGGGATTAAAGAGTGAAGTGAAAGCAGCAGGCGGAGTTGGGTGTATGAGGCTATTATTGTCTAAGTGTCCAATATTCCAATATAGTTTGTTTATTTCTTTATCATGTAGGCCTACTTGTACACGAAATTAGGGTCAGGGTTAGGATTAGGGTTATGAGTAGCATTAGGGTTAGGGTTTGGGTTCGGGGAAATCATTTACATGGAGTTTCTTTTTTTTAAAGTTATTAAGCATATATAAAGATTTTAAAAACGATTTTGAAGAAAATTTATTTTCGAGTCCCAATTTTTTTTCTTGAGAAAAAGGCAGTTTTGTGATTTTTCTTCCGTAGATGACAATGTTAAAACTATTTTTGCTGTTATCCGTTTGTCAAAATGGAAACTCGGATGGCTTTCAAAATACAGTACCACGTGCCCACGGATATGATGATTGATACAGGGTGTCCCAAAAAAAAGAGGCCCCACATTGCGCCCTCTTTTTCTCCTATTTCTGAAACGTTGATCAAATATATTTTGGTATGTAAAGAAACCCTAAATCGTTAGCTTTAATAAACCAAAACAATTCTTTCAATCGACTCACAATTTTTGAAGATATGCCCTCTTTAAGAAATGTACCCGTTTTTCACTCTGTCCACGGATGAGGTTTGGCTGCATCAAAGATTTAAACGAAACACACGGTTAATGACATGGATAGATAATAGCATTAGTCTTGGGAAAGCATTCACTATAAGCGAGGATCACCAGCTAGCTTCAAACATCTTCGCAACCCTGATTATTACACAGCCGTGACATTAGTCACGGCTGTGTCTTTTTTTCTTACAGGTTCTTTCTTCTTCTTCTGCCGACCACTACATTTGCTCTAGCACTTACATACTTACACCGATTTTGACGTAACTTAGTCACAACCATCATTGACCATGCCCATATATGTCACATGAAACTCGTGGGGTCAATGGTCACGCAGGGGTCATATGGGTCAAAAACGTGATTTCAACTCAAAATGCTTCTTCTCTCACAGATTACGCAGGACAGTGACACCACTTGCACACATGCATTGCCATTATCCAGTGTCTATGGGGTCCTCACAGATTTGGGGTCAAAGGTCATTAAGGGGTCACTACCGGTATAAAACGAAAAACCTTTAATTTTTTTTATTTGATAAGAAAAACATAGGACAGTAACGGTATGTTCACACATAAATTGTAGTTACCCTGTGTATATGTGGTATTTTTTTTATTTAGGGTCAAAGGTCATTAAGGGGCCACTTCCGGTACAAAACGAAATACCTTTAAAATGCTTCTTCTCCCACAAATTACGTAGGACAGTAACGCCACTTGCATAAATACATTGTTATTACGCAGTGTCTATGGGGTCCTCACAGATTTGGGGTCAAAGGTCATTAAGGGTCACTTCCGGTATAAAACGAAAAACCTTCAATTTTTTTATTTGCTAAGAAAAACATAGGACAGTAACGGTATGTTCACAAATGAATTGTGGGTATCCAATTCATATGTGGTATTTTTTTATTTGGGGTCAAATGTCATTAAGGGGTCACTTCCGGTGTAAAACGAAAAACCGTCAAAATGTTTTATTTGCTAAGAAAAACATAGGACAGTAACTGTATGTTCACACATGAATTGTGGGTACCCAATTCATATGTGGTATTTTTTTATTTGGGGCCAAATGTCAATAAGGGGTCGCTTCCGGTCTGAGACGAAAAACCTTCAAAATGCCCCTTCTGCCACCAGTAACATAGCAAAGTGGTGCCACATGCACCCATGCATTGACATTACATACATACATACAAACGACGCTTAATATAGCGCATTTCCAAAATTGAGCAATGCGCTTTACATGCAACAAAAATTAATAAACAGAAGCTATACTGACCACAGCAATGCAGAAAAAGGGAAACATATGAAATGAAAACAACTTTAGCCAATGTCTATGGCCGTTTTCATATATTTTGGGGTCAAAGGTCATTAGGGGTAACAACACGGCTGTGTTCGTGGGTTAGACCACAGCTTAGTCTAGTTACTGCTGCATTTGCAAGTATCCGGCGCAAAAGGCCTTAAGGATGGTACGCAACGCAATTAATGCAATGAGAACTAGGGCTGAAACCTGTATTCGTCACGGAGGCAACCAGGTAGAGGGCAGAGCAGCACAGTAAACTCACTTCAAAAGAACCAAAGACAAACTAAACAGCCCTTTTCAGGGCTACCTGTTATTCCAAAAAGAGAAATGACTTATGTTGTCAATAAAAAGAAAGCAAGAAACGAGAAAAACATAAGTAATTGCAAGTATAGCAAAAGAAGTCCCAACCTACATCAATTTCGCCCAAATTAATGACACTTAACAAAATCCATAACCCATAAGCCCACCGGTAAAGCCCATTCCCTTAAATAAAGTTGTTATTTTATAAAGTTATCATCGAGGAATGTTTTATATTCATGCATGGTATATGCACTTTCCAATCTTTGAAGTAGCCAAACCTCCTCCGTGGACAGAGTGAAAAACGGATACATTTCTTTAAAAGGACATATCTTCAAAAGTTATGAGCCGATAGAAGTAATTGTTTTGGTTTATTAAAGCTAACGATTGAAGGTTTCTTTACATACCAAAATATATTTGGTCAACTGTTCAAAAATAGGAGAAAAAGAGGGCGCAATGTGGGGCCTCTTTTTTTTGGGACACCCTGTATAAAAAAGTTTGAAATTTACCATCAAAATCCGTAATATTTTTCATTTTATACCAAGAGAGATTTTCCAATTCAGAACAAAATATTTGAGCCTCATTTTACGAAAATGCCATTTTTAAGCTGTTTAAATTCAAAACGGAAACAAATTTCGTTCCTTCAGGTTGCAAGAGATACGATGTGCATAGAAATGATCAAAGAGTGTGCTTTTATAGCACTTTGGAGAAAATCATTTTTTCAAATTAATGCAGATATCCCGTTTTGGCGTTTGTGTAGGCCTATACATTTTCAAACATTGAATATGAATAAACTAATGATTGATTATCAATAATCGATAATTGATTATCGATAATCGATAATCAATAATCAATTATCGATTATTAATTCCCCTCATCCAACCCCCCAGAAGATCATCTTTAGCAATTCCTAGTTTTGTCGCTTGCGGAGGCCTATACATTTTTCAACAATGAATATGGATAAATTAATGATTGATTATGGATAAATGATAATTGATTATCGATCATTGATAATCAATAATCAATTATCGATTATCAATACCCTCACCCCCCATGCCCAGAAGGAGATCATCCTTAGCGATTCCTAGTTTTGTCGGTTGCGGAGGCCTATACATTTTTCAACAATGAATATGGATAAACTAATGATTGATTATGGATAATTAATCATCGATAATCGATAATCGATAGTCAATAATCAATTATCGACTTTCGATTCCGCCTCACCCACCCACCCCCACTACCCAGAAGGAAATCATCCATAGCGATTCCTTGATCATCATTTGCGTGTTTGGGTTTAACTGAACGTTTATAACTGATTGATCATTGATTATCGGTTATCGACTATCTGTAATTATATATTCTCCCCCACCGCACCAACTCTAGCACTACTTTACAATGGCATCTACTTGCGTGGTGGGACAAGCTTCTGATTATGAAGTTGGGGGGGGCAGACCGTGGGCTATTCCAGAAATTAACGGCACCTACCCTAAAGAAGACATGGGATTCCCAATAAGTTTGAGTTTTCCCATGTCTTCTTTAGGGGTAAAAAGCCGTCCTCAGCAATTGCGAGCACCAACATGCGAGGGGGGTATACACCCCCCACCCACACACACACATTTAAACATGAGAGTCCGTGATCATTATTTTTAGAATCCAATTATTAATTACAATTTTAGCTGGGATAAATTTGAAAATGTGTGCTGAAGGCCCAATTGAAGCTACTCCTGGAATATTTTTCACTCTTTCTGTAATTATTGCTTTAAACGTGTAGTGTACCGGCGTCCAAAACAATTAAAATGGGCTATTCCAGTAAAAAGCCGTCCTCAGCAATTGCGAGCACCAACATGCGAGGGGGGTATACACCCCCACCCACACACACACATTTGAACATGAGAGTCCGTGATCATTATTTTTAGAATCCAATTAAATATTCATAGCTGATTGATCATTGATTATCGGTTATCGACTATCGATTAACACCATCTCAAAGGCTGCTTACCAGCGTGCTAAGGTAAGACTGTGATGAAATCCGTAGGCATGATACTCTATGCACTACTGCTGGTTATGATCTGACCTCATTGTTTACGAGGTCAGATCTTAAAAAAGCTTAAGATTTTCCCATGTCTTCTTTAGGGGAGAGCCAAAAATATCTGGATGCGCCCAATGAATCGAGCAGATCTTGCCTATAATTTATTAGCCCCATTCTCCTTTTATAATCATGTTAAAGTGGTACTACCCCCCTTGATAAATTTGTTTATCCATACGCAGGGCGGTTCCTCCCTGAGAAGTTGGACATTTTGGAAAACAAAGGTCCAATTGAAGCTATTTGATGCATCATTTCTTTAAACTATTATTGCTTTAAAGTAAAACTAAAATGGGCCCAAACTCAATCTGCAAAATTTTAAATGTTACACATGTCCACTGACACTTTTTATACTTAAATTCAGACTAGCATTATTGCATTTAAAGCATGCATAGATTACTGTTGAAGTCAGCTATGAGCCCGTCTTTAAAACTGACTTTGGTGACATTCAGACCTGTCATTTATTCCTGTGCTGCGGCTGCTGCCCCACCTTATCTGTGTTGTGTAAAAGCAGATTTTGGCACGTGAGCGGGGGACGTATTGCTTCCGCGATAGAAGGGGTGTCTGAGGGCGATGTGCACTGTTGTTGGTTATGGTAGTACATATCTCTAATAAACTTGTACGATACAGGGGGGGTTATCCGTTGTGTCCAATGAGATTTTTTCAAAATGAAGCCATTTGGTTCACAACATTTATACACTATAACTGGTAACAATATAACAACCCTCAAAATGAGAGTACTAATAGGCTTGGGCGAGGTCGGTATATCTGGGGGCTGTGCCCCCCCAGAAATTAGATTTTTTTCCAAAATGAAGCTCCAATTGCAGCCAGTTGGTATATACACTATAATGTTGTGCTTGCTCGAAATCAACTGAATGATTAAATAATGGTTAAAATTGAGAAAATTTGTGTGTGGGATGGATTTTATAGTGTATTCCCCTGCCCCCTCCCCCCGGGCGTCCCCCGTCCCTTTGACGCCCTCTTTAGATGGTAAGAACTAATCCTTATTTGAATTGATTTTGCATAACGAACAATTTGAGACTATTTCGTTGAAATCGGAGCAAGGTTTGTTTCCGATTCCAGTTTTTGTTTCACCAAATTTCATGAATTAACCCGCAACAATCAATGGCGATTTGACTGTGGCCAAAAACAAAACTTATCGCCCCTTTTTGCCTATGAGTCAAGAACGGTGTGCCAAACTATATTGTTTATGAATTCGTGAGGTGAAAGAAATATTTTGTTATGGCTTTAAGCCAAATTTGGGCACGTTCGAAATTTAACCCCTGTGTTGACATTTGATTGACCCCTACATGCTTAGAGGAACTTTTTGATTCTGAGAACTTCATGAATTTATTTTGTTTTTTCTGTATGTGTAACCTAAAAATGTTGGTTTAGCAGCGTTGGTAGGCAGTGTTGCTAGCTCCCATTCTGTTCATGTTAATCTTTCAGTTTGAATAGAGAGTTAGCATTGGCTGACAATAAAAAACAACACTAGGATCAAAACAAGCTAAACTACACCAAAACAATGAATGAACACATTTTTGATAATCTCTAAAATGCACAACATTTTCATGATTTTTCTTGAACCCCTACAGTTTCGAACAGGTGTCTGCCCATTCCTGTCATTTCAAAAGTTGAATGCCCCTTGACTGTTCCAATATTCAAATGGATTCATCCCACTCGCAAGTCCTCTTCTGAGCTTGCTTTGGTCTTTTTTGGAGTAGTCATATTTTTATTGTCAGCCAAACTTAATTACTCATTCAACCAGAATATCAAACGAAGGGCGATTTGACCAAATCAAGACATTTAAAATTTCCAGTGTTATTATGGGTATCCTTCACCACCCTCGCTGTGGACTTTGGGCTTCAAATCAAACAACCCTTTGAATGGATATATTATGTTTTAAATATGCCTGATGTGAAAAGACTATATATTATAAGACAGTTATCATGTTATACATCAAAATTTAGAGGAAATAGCTTTACTTGATAAACTTTGTAAAATGATTCACAGTTGGTGTAAATTATTTTGAAATCTAAAAAAATGCAACGTTACACTGGCACTATTTTACATTGATTGACGCGAGTGCCCTGTTAATGAGCGACACGCGCAAAGCTTTATGATCCCTTCAAGAGCACCTCTCTGCGCTGACCAACGCTTTGACGCGTAATGGGCCAATCAGATTATCAATTTGTGGTTATTATTGTTAGATTGAATCAGCTAATCAGAACCCCACTACCGTGTTACGCTAGGTACGTTCTCAAAGTGTCTTCTTCTCTTTTGTAGTGCTTCAATTGGACCCATGTCCTTGTTTATTTTAATGTAAGGGTGTACATGAAAATGAAAACTGATAATAATTATTTAAACTGCCAATTTCTTCATATGACAATATCTTGGTACTTTTGCCAAAACATTTTGATTGATGAAAAATTGAAGTCAAAGGTCAAGTAATTTGCATAATAATTGTAGCCATCTTGAATATGTTGCCATTTCAGTTACAGCTTTTTTGATACCTTGAAAATTGACATTTCAATTTTCGTTTTATCAACTGATATTTGCAAACTTATCTTTGTAAAATGTTGGGTGAACGGGGTAAAAATCGGATAATCGTTTTTATTTTTGTCTCATATCATGATTTTTTTCCAGCTTATTTTGTTCAAAAGTAAATATAACGATAAAAAGGGCTGCCCGGTTATGTCTTTTGTCATCTCAATAACTACCACTGTCACAAATTGGTGGCAACAGTATGTATCGCTTTCAAATAGGAGCCCGTAACCGCTCAAAATGTGCATTCTTAAAAAACGGTTATCAAAATCTAGAAACACCTATTTTAACCCGTGTCCTACTGAGCCATAATTTTCTGTTAAAAACGACATAATACTGTTATATTTGGTACCAATGTATACCGATATGGGTATCCTCTATCCATGTGATGCCAAAATGAGTACATACATTTACCACATAATGTAGCTATGATGTCAAAATATGTGTGTGCTCGTACACATTTGGGAAATTCTGGCTGTGTACATAAATATAGGCATAATTGATTTCCAGCTAAAAAAATTATGATCATGAGATTTTCACCGGATTTTCTCCTAATATGACAGGAAATTTCAAGTTTACCACCAAGTAAAAATTCAATTTCTCTTGCAATAATTTTACAAGAGCAAAATAAAATCTTAAGATGTTACTGTCTATCCTTTGCACTCGTTTTGGCGGCAAGTCTATTTTGCATAACATAAATAAGTGCATAAAACTGCATAAACCTGCATAATATTTTGACAACATTTTGTATGAGTAACATTAATAATTTCTCAGGCTAAAATGAGTAAAATTATGTCAAGTATCCAAGGTGTACAAGCCTAGTTCGTAGTGTTAGACTTGTTTTATAAGGGTAAAGACTTGTTTCAAGTGTTTGGAGCCAAACTAGCCTCATGTCCAGTGACATAGTTCAATCACCTCATCCAACAATAAGTGCTCAAAAGGCAAACTCAAGTTGTTGCGTATGAGGTTTTGTACCCAGCGACAAAGTGTCCAACACAATGAATGTCCATTATGGTCTAATAAACTGCAACAAACTTACAATTTGACTTCAAGTTGTGGGGCATGGGCGTCAATCCCATTTTTGTTCTTTTCAGCCACTTTTTAACAATTTTGGCCGGGTCCCCCCCCCCACACACACCACATTTCAAGCCGGATTGGCGCTGATGTTGTGGAGTAGATCTATGACTTTTTTTTTATACATTCAAAGGTCATGCAAACATGGCAAAGAACATACAAACAGTGAATACAGAACTGTGTTCTGACAGATGAGCATGTCACCCTAGCACAACTAGGCCTACATATGAGCACATGGTCACCAAATTTATGTGGGGCATTATGGGGTATGGTGAAAGATTACAGAACTGTGTTCTGGCAGATGAGCATGTCACCCTAGCCCAGCTAGGCCTACATATGAGCACATGGTCACCAAATTTATGTGGGGCATTATGGGATATGGTGCAAGTAATCTTTGTTTTTATAAATTATTAATGTTACTCATACAACATATTGTTAATTAACTGAGGAATAATTATGTGTACCCTGGGTGTGGTGAATTATCAAAATGGTCCCCCCCTTTCGAAATGTCTCCCCCCCCCCCCGTTTTGGTGATAGAATTGTTTACCCCAGCACCTTACCCAGGGGTAGGACCGACCATCAACAATTACCATAAAAGTGGGTTGGTGAGGTTTAACATAGGTTTAAATCCTTAAATCCTTTTGGCGTAAACCTGCGTACACCCGAACGCGCAGGACACCAATGCATTAGTTATTTCAAACACAAAGTTGTATTCCAAATGATTTTAACATACATAACATCATTTTGAAGTATCTCTATGCTAGCAATGCCCATATTTCACACATTATGAATTCATAAATACAAATGGTTAAATATCGTTCTTTCAAAAACAATAAAAAGAAAATAAATACAGTTCAGTCATGAATTCCTCTCGACATATGTGATTTTTGCAAAGATTTACATAAAATGCCAATTTATAAAACAGTTGCTACTATGACTATATGTCCAATTTTCTCGGGGAAAAGCAAATTACACTGCTTTATAAACAATCTATTTTTAAACACTAAACAGCATATTTTGACCATTTCAAGGTAGACTGAGGAGACCATTATCTTAAATATTTTTTCATCGCGTTCAATTTCAGGGGTGATCACAAACGGCCAATTCTGTATTCGGAACAAAAAGGGTGGGTCTAAATGAACTGACGCCGAGCAAAGCAGCCTTATTAAGAAACTTTTTGAGTAAACCTAGGGTCTTAATGATCTGAACTAGAGCATAACAAAATGAAATTACAGGGTCTCAATAGACATATAGAGCTTCCAGAAAGGCATGCATGAAGTATCCCCACACTATTCTTTAGGCTGCGTTCACATAGAAGTATACTATTCGGGTATACGGTGCACGTTTTACAGGTGCACGCGTATATAGTTAAATCGAGCAAGGCAATATCATAGTACCGGGTCACATAAGGCTACGATCGCATAGAAGTATACTATTCGGGTATACGATGCACGTTTTGCAGGTGCACGCGTATAGATTAAATCGAGCAGGGTAATTTCATAGTACCGGGTCACATAAGAGCTATTCGAAAAGGCCGTATACCTGCGTTTAGTATAGTATAGTGGGAATCGCGCGTGTTCGATTTTAGTGCATGCGTATACCGTCCAAATTTTAAAAACCTAAACCATATGTGGGCAAATTCATTTTTTAAATAGATGCACTATCTAATTCTGCACATTATGACACCTCATTGAATGCAATGTGACCTCAAGAAGTAAAGTTACAAGCATTTGATAAGACGAAGAAAATGGGTAAACTGACATACTCGCTATTCGCTATACGAAATACGCTCATTCGACCAGGCTGAGTTCACATAGTATACTCCTATATGAACTCAGCCTGAACGAATGAGCGTATTTCGTATAGCGAATACCGTATACCGTATACTTCTATGTGAACTCAGCCTTATGCTAACATGCAAAAAATACCATAACAATAAAAATCAGCCTTTTAGGCTGCTCTTGCTCTGTGCCACTTTGTAATAATAAAATAATTAGCCTGAATATTCTTTCTAAAAAACTGAAAATATAAAAGTCAAAATCAATATTTCTATAGCACAAATTTGAAGAAATGTTTTGTATTTTTATATTTAGGCACTAATCCCGATTTCATGGGAACCTGATTCATTTTGTTGTTGTTGCCAATCTCACATGAATGGTATCCTGTATTTCGATTACATAACTGTGTAAAATGCTCCCATTTATTTTGAATTTCTAGCTAGCTGCACATTCCACAACAACTCCCATCAATTACACACCCAACGCTCTGCAGGGTCTATTGTTCTATTGTTTCCGATTAGAGCGCTGACATATTGGAAAATGTTGCCAATCAATATTCATGAGAGTGTACATTCAACGTCCAGTTTTCGAAATTGGGTCACTTGTGTTTGGCAGGTGTGAAATACATCTGACTGGGCGTTTTAATTACGTAACGAATAAAGGCATTAACATCATCGAATGGCTGCCCAGTGCTGTTATGTGTTTAGTTATTAGATAGGCCTGATAAATATTATTAAAATGTATTCATCATTCCTTTCTTTTCCCTTCTCTGTGCTTATTCTTTCCTAGGACTACACTTTATCACTCCCTCACTCTCCTTGTCCCCTCTCATCCTCCCTCTCTCATTCCCATCATTTTCCTTATATTTCTATTTATCTACTTGTTATCTTTTCATTTCCCCCTTCCTGCAGCCCTCTCTCATTCTCCCTTCCTCCCCTCTTCCTCCCCTCTTCCTCCCCTCTTCCTCCCCTCTTCCTCCCCTCTTTCCTCCCTCCTCCCCTCTTCCTCCCTCCTCCCCTCCCAAGACTTCTCACAGGGGTGAATCTGCCCCTCCCCTCTTTCGGTACGCCACTATTTCTATACCAATCTCCTTCTTAAAATAAAATTAAATGGAAATTTCTTAAAAACAACCTTTATAGGCCTATAGTTATACTTACATGTATACGTATAGCGATTACCATTATAGTGTAATATAGATGGACATGGCAGCCTTCATGCATTCTAATGTGTAATCGATCAGCAAGAGCATTCAATTTATTTAAATGAAGCGCCTAAATTCAGGTGGGTGGTAAAGATGATTGAATCGACAGCTAAAGCCTCCTTTTAGACGTCAGACCCACACAAGCGCACATTTGGGATACGGGAGCACAATGGTACCACTTTACACATGACTGCCCTTACACATGACTGTACTGTGGTCACTTATTGATACTCGCCTGTTGTGTAGGGCGTTAATATGATGCCGGATCAGTGACCAATTTAATGGCTGAACCCCTTTGTTTGAAACAATGGTACCACTTTTATGAATAGCCTGTTGCATCTTCTAATCGGCATCAAACGAACAAAGCATTATATAATCTGTTGCGACTCTATTTCTATTACAAGCTCTTGTACACACCTCTGATTATAATTATGGTAATTATGATTTGTATGGTTTCCTTATCAGCTCCATCTATTGGGTGGAATATAATACTGGTACAGTTAAAAAGGCGGCGATTGATGGCAGTGGTGTGACAACTATCATATCTGGACTCACTGATGCATGGGCTGTTACTGTCGACAAAGCTGGTAGGTTTCGTGTTTCTACTCGATGTATTATTAGTTTACTGTTCATACTGCAGTTACTGTCCGTTTTCCTATACACAATACACAGTGCTCTCGGTTACGGTTCGCTATCTCTAAGGACCGCTATCTCTAAGGTTCGCTATCCCTAAGGTTCGTTATCACTAATTACGAAAAAGGTCCACTATATCCAAGATTCGAGATCACTAATTTTGAAAAGGTTCGGTATTCCTAACGTTCGATATCACTAATTTGAAATAAGGTTCGCTATCTCTAATTTTAAGGTCCGCTATCACTAATTTATTGAATGCTCTCACCATTGACGCGCGACCTTTACAAATAGTGTATGTTAGAAGTATATGCATTTGCCTAGTTAAATCACTGTGTGAAAAATAACTGACCAATATTTAAAGTATTCTCCAAACTTTTAGCAAATATATTGCTCTAACATGACCTAAAATTACAGCTAGGTTAGATGTTCAGAAATAGTCGCACTTTTGTAAAATATGAGTGAGGGCAAGGCATAGCTAGCTCATAGCTAGCCAACTCCCCGTGTTAATTGAATGGAGATTTGACCGAAAATATTGGTAACGGACCGCTCAGTTCTGAAGGATGCAACAAAAAACGGTACAAGCTACATTTAAAGTATTCTATGAAATTCTAGAAAACATAGTTTTGTAACATATGTTCTAAATTTTTAGCTAATTTAGGTGTTTGGACATAATCGCACTTTTGTGTTTTAGGAAGGATATGTAAACGACAGATAACACCAAAAAATATGAAGAAATTATTTCCAAACCGTGTTAAGTCAACAATCATTATGTTGCTCATTTTCAAGAATGATGGTTAACAAAAAGCAGACCATTGTCTCATTTCGTGAACAAAGGTCCACATACCATTGTTTCCTTGCGTTTCCTTTATAATCGGTTACCCGACTGAAAATATAATACCAGCTCATTGCGATACCGCAGATGTAGAACAGACACATGTGCACAACCAGAGAAGATCTGATTTAATCAGTTGAGCTGTTTTCAATGAGTGTTATCTTGGTTTAATAGCTTTTAATGGGGTTTAAGTCCTGCAAAGGTCGTGGTGAATTCTACGATAGACATGACTGCATCATGTTATGATATATATTGTTTACGATATACCGTAAAACCCCGTCTGCAAGCATATAGAGTGCTTCTGATTAAAGCTACAGGGTGTCCCCAAAAAAAAGAGGCCCCTCATTGCACCCTCTTTTTCTCCTATTTCTGAAAAGTTGATCAAATATATTTTCATATGTGAAGAACCCTTGAATTGTTGGCTTTAATAAATCAAAACAATTTTATCAATCGGCTCACAACTTTTGAAGATATGCTCTTTTAAAGAAATGTACCCGTTTTTCACTCTGTCCACGGAGAAGGTTTGGCTACTTCAAAGATTGAAAAGGAGTACACATACCGTGCATGAATATCAAACATTACTCAATGCGAAATTTATAAAATAACTTTATTTATGGAATGGGCTTTACCGGTGGGTTTATGGGCAATGGATTTAGTTAATAATGGATGCCGAAAGGGACTTCTTTTTCTTTACTTGCAAATACTTTTTTTTTCTTGGTTATTTTGCCTTTTTGTTTTATGTTTCTTACTTTGTTGTTTCTTGCTTTCTTTTTTTTATATTTACAACATAAGTCATTTATCTTCTTAGGATAAAATGTAGCCCTAAAAGGCTGTTTGGTTTGTCTTTGGTTCTTCTGAAGTGAGTTTACTGTGCTACTCTGCCCTGTTCCTGGTTGCTTCCATGGCGAATACAGGTTTCAGCCCTGGTCCTCATTGCATCAATTGCGTTGCGTACCATCCGTGTGCGCCGGATACTTGCGAATGCATTTAGTAATACGTTTGCAAAGATCTTGGATTTTGCCACAAAGGAAAAATATCAAGTGGTGTGAGGTCTGGTGATCGTACAGGCCACTCCACAGCATGAGCCATCCCAACCACTCTGTTTGCTATCCGTGGACAGAGTGAAAAACAGGTACTTTTATTCAAAAGGGCATATCTTCAAAAGTTTTGAGCCGATTGAAATAATTGTTTTGGTTTATTAAAGCTAACGATTAAAGGTTTCTTTACATACCAAAATATATTTAATCAACTTTTCAGAAATAGGAGAAAAAGAGGGCTCAATGAGGGGCCTTTCCTTTTTTGGGACACCATGTACATTAATCCAGGCGCTATTATGGAGTTTGAGCAAATAAATTACGGATCCAAGCATATACAAACAAGTATTATTTTAAGACCAATATATTGTATTGGTATATTTACGCTTGCTTCGACAAATTTAGCTTTCATAAAAAACACTATATATGCTTGTAGACGGGGTTTTACGGTATGCTTCAGTGACATGGTTACATTTTTAACTGCAATAATTGCATGATGATACCGTAAAATGGCATTTGATTACAATTGTCAGATAGTTAAATGTTGCGTCCTCAGTTGGAGGGTTTTTACTCAAAGTCCAAGTTTTTGTCTCGCCTGATAAGGCCAGAGACTATATAATCACTTTTCCGTGTGTGTGTGGGGGGGGGGTGGGAGGGGTAGGCTGTATGTGACAAATTTGGTTATAGTTTTGGTTAAAGTGTTGATTTAATGCTCTCAGATGAACAGTTCAAATCCTATTGCAAGGAAACTTGGGCCATAGGTGAAGTATGAAGGTCTTTACGTTATGTCACATAATTTCAAGGTCACCATAGGTCATTTGAGGTCAAATGTTTTCTTGAAATTAGGATTAAGTTGCTCTCAGGCTATGTATTTCGCCATGATTTGACGTATCGAGCTGCAATTTTGAACAGTGATAGGGGCAAGTGTGTTGAGCTGTTCAGTGATGGGGGAAAGTGCGAGAGTGTAGGATGGGCAGTGCGGGGAGGGGGGCGGGGGTAAGGCAGAAGAAAACAAGCACAATACCGTGTGAACAAATTATCTGGAAATCTGTATTGGGTACAGTGATGTAACTTGGTGGGGAGTAGCCGCGACCAAAGGTTCTCGACCTGACTAGATTTTCAGGTCATTTTGGGATCATCCGAGGTCACCCAGGGGTCATCTAAGGTCAGATTACCAAAAACATTTGTATGGGCATGAAACTTGGTAGGTACAGTCAACATTTAAAGCCAATTTTGTGAAGGTCATTTTGGGGTCATCCAGGGGTCATCTGAGGTCAAATTACTACAAACTGTCGTATGGGGCATTTAGAACCAAATGTTTGGAAGGTCATTTCAGGGTCACCAAAGGTCATCTGATTTCAAATTACTAAAAACTGCCGTATGGGCACGAAACTTGGTGGGTACAGTCAACATTTAGAGTCAAATTTTTGGAAGGTCATTTGGGGTCACCAGGGGTTATCTGAGGTCAAATTACTAAAAACTGTCATATCGTCGGCTGTATTCCATAGTGGCGTATAGTGATTTTTGGTCATTTTTTTTGAAAATTGGCACATATGTTTTTAACGATGTTCACTTTCATTTTTTCAAGTCTCATCAGTCATAATTAGCTAATTAATTAGTAATTAATTAATTAAATGTGGCGTATAGATACAAAGTGACATTGTTTGTATTCCATAGTGGCGTATCGACTATACGCCACTTTTTATACACATTTTATAACTATGAAATATCGGCAAAAATGAAAAACATCGTATGTCATAGTGGCGTACACGTATCGGACCTATACGCCACTATGGAATACGAACGACGAAAAGTAACGCCATATGGATTACACGGCGACCGATGTGGCGTACGGTTAACGTTAGGTTAGGGTATTGCGTTTTGTTTGTTTTCCATAGTGACGTATAGTTTTATTTTCAGTTTGCCAGCAATAGTATGTATTTATTTCTTTTGAAAAATATATAACAATAAAATCTATTTATATAGTTTACTACAGAAATTTCACATCATTTACAAAATATAATGAATGTCTGATTTACACAACTCGATTTTAAATTGGAATTTCTTCAAACCCGATTTCAAAAGTTGTTTATTCGCGGCGCCCCACTATACGCCACTATGGAATACAGACGACGATATGGGCATGAAACTTGGTGGGTACAGTCAACATTTATAGCCTTATGTTTGGAAGGTCATTTTGAGGTCATTTTGAGGTCATCCGAGGTCACCCAGGGGTCATCTGAGGTCAAATTACTAAGAACTGTCGTATGGGCATGAAACTTGGTGGGTACAGTCAACATTTAGAGCCAAATAGTTGGAAGGTCATTTCGGGGTCATCCAAGGTTATCCAGGGGTCATCTGAGGTCATATTACTAAAAACTGTCGTATGGGCACGAAACTTGGAGGGTACAGTCAATATTTAGAGTCAAATTTTGGAAGGTTATTTAGGGGTCACCCAGGGGTCATCTGAGGTCAAATTACTTAAAACTGTCGTATGGGCATAAAACTTGGTGGGTTAACAGTCAACATTTAGAGCCAAATATTTGGAAGGTCATTTCCGGGTCATCCACGGTCATCCAGGGGTCATCTGAGGTCAAATTACTAAGAACTGTCGTATGGGCATGAAACTTGGTGGGTACAGTCAACATTTAGAGCCAAATATTTGGAAGGTCATTTCCGGGTCATCCAAGGTCATCCAGGGGTCAACTGAGGTCATATTACTAAAAACTGTCGTATGGGCACAAAACTTGGTGGGTACAGTCAATATTTAGAGTCCAATTTTGGAAGGTTATTTAGGGGTCACCTAGGGGTCATCTGAGGTCAAATTACTTAAAACTGTCGTATGGGCATGAAACTTGGTTGGTACAGTCAACATTTAGAAGGTCATTTCCGGGTCATCCAAGGTCATCCAGGGGTCAACTGAGGTCATATTACTAAAAACTGTCGTATGGGCACGAAACTTGGTGGGTACAGTCAATATTTAGAGTCAAATTTTTGAAGGTCATTTAGGGGTCACCCAGGCGTCATCTGAGGTCAAATTACTTAAAACTGTCGTATGGGCATGAAACTTGGTGGGTACAGTCAACATTTAGAGCCAAATTTTTGGAAGGTCATTTTGGTGTCACCATGGGTTGTTGCATGTTCATTTACTTCTACCAAAAGTAATCGCGAAGCAAGCGGTTGCGAAAGCAAGTGAGACACGTGGTTCGATAACCGCCTTGTATAGCAGGAACATGCACTTCATTTTAAATGAGGACACACACCGCAATGTACTCCAATAACCATGGACATACACTGACTGCACACACCCTCAGTTAATTTCCCCACCAGGCTAGATCGGATGGATAGTAGAAACTGAAGCGGGTCTAGAGCTTGGTGCCAAGATTTGAGTGTAAAAATCTCTCATTTTGATTTGAAGGTTCTCTATTTGAAATTCTTAAACACTTGAAATAGCTCTTGCAATCTTATTGATTCTTAGCCGTGTTATTACACGGTATAACACGACGCAGCAAGTGAGAGTCGTCGTGATACCCGTACGCGGCATACGCGTTATTTGAACCAATCAGGGGCGCATATAGCAACAACGGGACTGATCGATTCTAAGCCCTATGATTTTTTTTCAAAGTGTAAAACTTATTTTTATTACAATTTGATATACTTGTGATGATTAATATTTTTATTTGAATTGAAGTGTTTAAGAATGAGAATAAAAGTATTGCTGTTAGCTGCTGTCATGCATCTATCGTCTCATATAACACAGGCGACATCAATATTTGGTGTAAACAACTCGTTCCAATATCTGTGGTTCTACTTAAAATAATGTCACCTGTGTTATATCACAGATATTGGAACACAATATCTGTGGTTATATGAGACGAAAGATGCATGACATCAGCTAAATACAATACCTTTATTCTCTAAATCTTAGGTACTTGATGGGTGCCTTAATTACAAATATGTAGGGGTGCATGTGTGGGTGTGACACAGCTGGTAGCAATGTAGGATGTCTCAATCCACGACTAGTTTGACAGGTTTTTATTTTCTTAAAATTGGCTGACATCTGTCAGTGACTTATATATCTACATGATGTACTACACGATGTAAAGAAATCTGAAATAAATTTAATAAATATGTAAACTGCGCACAAAAAGCATCTTTACACTTAAAAACGAAAATACTAAATCTTTACCAAATAAAGTAATGAATAGATGGAGAATGCTGTTCTGCGTATTTTGGTCCTCATTCACTAGTAGAATATTTATAATGAGAATTCTTTCAAAGCGATGAGAATTGGACAAAAGTATGAGAATGGACAATTTTCGCATCCAAATGAATGAGAAATGTTAATCAACGTGTCAACCACCTGTCACATTGTTTTAAATGAGGAATTTAAGTTTCAACCGTCATTCTTGCGTGCTATATATAACTACAATCAAGTGATAATTTGCTGGGATGCTTCCATAGCTTAATGACTCTCCCCGCTCTCCTTATTCAATGTTGTATAACAAACGCCGCTTTTTTAATGTGCTCTATGTTTGCTCCAACATTGAATGGTGGGGGAGGGAGGGGATAAAAAATTTAAATAGGTTGGAAATTATACAAATAAAATATCCTATGTTGAACTTCATATGAACGGCTTTATTGAAACGAGTGTGCGAAATATGCATATGCAGGCCTACGAATTTCTATAATATGAGATGAAAACACAATTAAACATGTTGAAAGAAACACAAACATTGATACATGGAACTGGAAATCAATCAATCAAGATCTATTAATTTAAAATTGCATATAGAAATTTTAACATTATACAATAGGGTGTTTGCACGGAAGGTCGTTAGTTCAAATCATCCTGCAGACACGCTTCAGAAGACATACACAATGCATGGAGTACACTCATACCAATCGCCTAGGTAACGGGTATTGATCAAAGTAATTATTTTGTACTCCATGCATTTGCATATCTTCCGGAGCGTGTCTGGAGGATGATTTGAACGAAGGACCTTTCGCGCAAGCCCTCTATACAGAAGAAACGTAATTTGTCAATTTGAAGAAAAAATAAATAAAGAAAGAAAGAAAGAAAGAAAGAAAGAAAGAAAGAAAGAAAGAAAGAAAGAAAGAAAGAAAGAAAGAAAGAAAGAAAGAAAGAAAGAAAGAAAGAAAGAAAGAAAGAAAGAAAGAAAGAAAGAAAGAAAGAAAGAAAAAGAAAGAAAGAAAGAAAGAAAGAAAGAAAGAAAGAAAGAAAGAAAGAAAGAAAGAAAGAAAGAAAGAAAGAAAGAAAGAAAGAAAGAGAAGAGAGAGAGAGAGAGAGAGAGAGAGAGAGAGAGAGAGAGAGAGAGAGAGAGAGAGGGAGGAGGGAGGAGAGAGAGAGAGAGAGAGAGAGAGAGAGAGAGAGAGAGAGAGAGAGAGAGAGAGAGAGAGAGAGAGAGTTAGTGAGTTAGTGAGTTAGTGAGTTAGTGAGTTAGTGAGTTAGTGAGTTAGTGAGTTAGTGAGTTAGAGAGTTAGAGAGTTAGAGAGTTAGAGAGTTAGAGAGTTAGAGAGTTAGAGAGTTAGAGAGTTAGAGAGTTAGAGAGTTAGAGAGTTAGAGAGTTAGAGAGTTAGAGAGTTAGAGAGTTAGAGAGTTAGAGAGTTAGAGAGTTAGAGAGTTAGAGAGTTAGAGAGTTAGAGAGTTAGAGAGTTAGAGAGTTAGAGAGTTAGAGAGTTAGAGAGAGAGAGAGAAAAAGGGGAAATTTTAGATGGATTCGAACTTATAATCTTTGGGGCAAGACGCGAAGTATCTAACGACATGCTACTGGGAGAAGTTAACAATCACTCTTGATTTTAGCGTATTCATTGCTACTACATTGTGCTATTGATCTTCGATCGGAATGAATTCATTCAGTAAAACTCATGTTTTGATCGTATACGGCATTTTATCTAAAATATATTTTGATTATACACGGTCACTTTACGCACCTTTTTGTGTGAGATATGTTTGTAGGTTATTATTCCTCCATTTAAGGGGGTACTACACCCCTGGCCAATTTAGTGCCTATTTTTTGCATTTTTCTCAAAAATTATAACACATTGGTGACAAGTAAGATATGTATATTAAATTCAGCAACTCAAAGCAAGTAGTTATTGATTTATTGATCAAATATTGGTTTGCCCTCATTTTTTACTGTAACTCCACTACTGTTGTCTTTGCCGAAATAAAATTTCCAGTGCAGTAGTTGCAGTCCTTGTTCCTATAATATACATATTTTACTTGTCCCCACGATGATTAACGCACAGCCAGCGCGGATGTTAGACGCAACTGGTGACGCGAAAACTACGCACGGTCCTGCGTGATGATGAACAGGCGAGGTGCGATGTATGAACATGAACATACCGGGGTGGGTGTGGGGGTGTGTGTGGGTGGGGGTGGGGGTGTGTGTGTGTTGGGGTGGTGGTGACAGGGGTGGGTGTGGGAGTGGGTGTGTGAAGGTATATTCATTAACGTTGGGGTAGGTAGAGGGTGCATGTGTGATAGCTAGTATTGATGTAGGATGTCTTGGACCACTAGTAGGTTTATACAGGTTTTATTTTCAATCTGCAGACGTCTGTCTAGATATGTTGGGAAACATGATTTGTTAGAGTAGATAAATGGTGATTGAAAGTAGGATGTGTAGGGGGGGGTGTAATTAGGTGCAAGTGTGATTATGGATACTAGTGTATATCTTGTCCGGACATTTTGTAAGTTCTGTACCATCCTTATGGTGACCACACATCGCCACAATTAGTGTAAAATGAGCTAATTTAGGATAATTGATGCTAATTATTGCACTTCATTGAACCAAAAGTTGTTTAGCATTGATATAATATTCCCAAACAGTGAACCAAAATGACATCATAAAACCTTGATGAGAAACAAATGCTACCCCACAATGACCACACACCATGCACTGTACCAATGCCCACACCCACATCCCTATTTCATTCATTGAGTTTAACATGACCACACAACATCTACCAATGCCCACACTCCCACTTCATCCATAGAGTTTAACATGGCCACACAACATCCACCAATGTCCACACATGCTCCCGCTCCATCCATAGGGTTTAGGGTCGGTCAGGCATTATTTATTTATTGATTGTTTATTTATTTATTTATTTATTTATTTATTTATTTATTTATTTATTTATTTATTTATTTATTTATTTATTTATTTATTTATTTATTTATTTATTTATTTATTTATTTATTTATTTATTTATTTATTTATTTATTTCCTACAAAATGTGCAAATTTTATTTCCTCACGTAAAAACAAAATCCCCAAATTGGAAAATGCAGGTCTGTGGTGCCTCTATGATGCAGGGTTGATTGCGTTACCATATTCTAAGAAACTTCTCATGTATGTTGAAGTGTGATAATTATATTTCATCATCACAAGAACAACAAGGAGTTCATTTTGTATTCATGCATAGACCCTGGCTACATTGGGTCTATGATTCATGGTAGTGTTGTGCTTTTGCCTTATAGCAGGATGAATGATGTAGTGGTGTCTTCATGCTGTCTCCATAAAGTTGTCAAAACTTGTAAAGTGCCTTGCTCAACACAAAGACCCTTCCTGTGTCTTGGCTCAAAATCAGTTTAAGTTGTTCCAATTTAGACAAAAGTTTGCAAAGAGGTCCAAGGGTTTCAACGGCTTATTCAATGATCCCAGTGAAAGTGTAGAATTGTCACTAGGTATTTTATAAAAAACGAGGAAAACAGCAGTATTGATAAAGTTGAAACCCCATTCAAATACACGTAGCTAATGTGTATGCCTCCACCGGAGATATTATGTTTCCTGGTTGTCTGTCTGTCCGCCCGCCATTCTGTCCATATGCAAGCGTATTTTCTCGGAACTGGTAATGTGTATAGTGATACAATTTGGTGGAGGGGTTCCAATTGACGATCTTCAAATTCCAGTAGGTTTTCGTCACAAATTATGGTAAATAAGTAGCTTATTTAAAGCCACCTTTTATTGAAATGACTATGCAAGAGCTGGAGCGGGACTGTATGATATTGTAATTGAAATAATATGTAATGTGTTATTTATTATAAATGTGCAATATTTACTCTCTAAATGTAAAAGAGTGAAAAACTCACTTCCCAAAAGAGTGATTCACTTATAAGAGTCAAGATTCGTCCACTCACATTTCTCGGCCATATACTGCGTCTTGAAGACGACGAGCCTGTGAAAGAATATGCCCCTTATATTCCATCACATGGAAAGAGGAAACCAGGACCGCCGCGCACACTGTACTTACAGTATGTCCAGCACCTCCTGGGAGATACTGAAGGGATGCTGCAGCCAAACAACATTGTTCTGCTTGCCCAAGATCGCAATAGCAGCCGACTGATGATAATGAACAAGACATTAGCGACGACAGAATTGTGATGGCATAGCATTGGTTTGCGTTTTGCCATAACGCCATAGAGTCATTGTAGCTGGTATATGTGACAGACACAGAATTCCAGGAGTCTTTACAAGATATCACTGACCATGCATATTCTATTGATTGGAGTGTACTCAGTGGTGTCAACCAGCGGTGGCACCTTTTCACTTTTCTTAACTTTGTAAGGAGTCCCTGGATTAATGAAAGCCTAAATAAGTCCATGGTTGAACATCTAGTTCTCTGAAGAACTTTATATTAGCGCCCCTACTCATGCCAAGTATAAGGGGAGGCAGTGTTAGCACTGCCGAGGAGCTTAAAGTTACCCTTACCAGTACCTTTTGGTGCTGGGTTTCCCATGGGTGTTTCTATCTATCCCAATGGGTGCTCCATTTAAGGGTGGAAGGCAATGGCAAACCACCACCTTTCACTTTTTCCATCTGTATTGCCATGTGGAGAGGGCTGGTTCTTTACCAGAGTGAGGATGCGAGCTTCCTCTGCCTCCCTAGCTCATTCCTCTCTGTCACTCTTTCTGCAACTTTCTTCTGACTAATTTTATTTGTTCTTCTTTTTCGCAAGCCAGTTTGCCAGGATAGGTAAGCCAATTTAGTTGGCTTTGTTAGTTGTTCCATCATTCATTCCTCGGTTTGTCTGGGATACCAGGCTTTATCCTACTGCTAGGGTTAGAGGCGCCTGATCCTTGGGATAATCATGACTCAATTATTGATTTCATTCTGGGGTACAGGATACAGATCCCCAGTCTGAAGGTGACGGCGCATCCCCACATGGACGACACCCTACTTCTTTGTGTTGTCAGGTCAAAGCTAGTGTGGGCGCAAACTGGTATTGTGACTATCTCTCCTCTCTTTTTTGTATATATATTTATTTATCCTATTATACCACTTCTCCCCAGCTATGGGTTAAATAGACGTTGTTTAAAGCGTGTCAACGACATGGCAGATGAAACATGTGGATACAACACATGGTACAATGGCTTTCACGTTTTCGTGGACAGAGGCGCCTTGTAATATAGTGACAAGAAGCGGCTTCTGACCAAACTGCCTAACAAGCAGTACCGGAGTCCCAGCTATGGGTTAAATAGACGTTGGTTAAAGCGTGCCAACGACATGGCAGATGAAACCTGTGGATACAACACATGGTACAATGGCTTTCACGCTTTCGTGGACAGAGGCGCCTTGTAATATAGTGACAAGAAGTGGCTGCTGACCAAACTGCCTAACAAGCAGAAATAATATCGGAGTCCCGAGGACTGCGGTGAAGCTGCGACTGGCCCAGCAAGCCGGCAGTGGATTTAAATCTCGCTCAAAGTAACTCAAGGAAATGTAAACGGACAGATTCAAACGGACAACGACCTGGAAACGGAAAACGACCTCGGACTAGAACAATGGAAAGAATAGCCACTTGGAATTTCAGTGGCTTAGGTGACAAAGAACCAGAACTTGTTGAAACAATGGAAAGATACAGAATCAACATCATGGGAATATCAGACACCCGACGAAAGGAATATGGGATGAAAGAAATCCACAACAATTATGTCCTCCTCATATGGTCAGGAGTTGAAAAGAACAAAAGAGCCAAGCATGGAGTTGGTTTTGTTCTGCACCCAGAAGTTACAAAGAACATCACAGAGACAGAATATATTTCAGAGAGAATCATGAAACTGCAGATAAGACAGGATGGTAAAAATACAACATATATCCAAATCTATGCACCCTGCAATAATTCATACACTGATGAGGAAAAGGATGACTTTTATGATCAGTTATCAGACATAATCCAAGGGGTAAATTTGGATGACAACCTATTGGTTATGGGAGATTTCAACGGAAGAGTTGGAAACCAGAGGACACCATGGGAAGCACACCTCGGCCCACACAGTGACCACAATACCAACAGAAATTACAACGGTCAACTAACACTGGAGCTATGTGCTCAGCATGGACTGTTCATCACAAATACATTCTTCCAACATAGAAAAAGTCAAATTTACACCTGGTATAAGTGGAACGACCTAGAGCAGGCATCACAGATAGACTTTATTCTTGCTAGGAAATCACACCAAAGACATGTAATAGACTCCAAAGCCATGCCCAACATACAGGTGGACACTGACCATCGTCCAGTGATGTTGGAAACCAGGGCACCACACCAAATAAGAAACAGGAAGCTGAAACCAGTGACAACCACTATCAACTGGAAGAAACTCAGAGAGGAAGACACCTGTCAAGAAATAGAATTGGAGATGGCACAGAAAATGTGTGACAATCTTTCAGACCGGAAAGGTACAGCAGAGGAGGAGTGGAACTTGTTCAAAACCTCACTAACAGATACGCTGAAAGCAAAGTGTGGGATAAAGAAGGCAGGAAAAGGTGATAAGAAAGGAACTGCATGGTGGAATGACACAGTGAAGGAAGCCATCAAAGTAAAGAAGAAACTCTTTAAGCAGTGGTCCAGAACGAAGTCTCAGAGTGATTATTACAAGTATAAAGAAGCAAGAAAAGAATGTAAGAAAGTAGTTAAAACAGCTAAGAATGCATCTTGGCAGGAATATGGAGAAAACCTAGCAGAGAAATGTGAGAAATCACCCAGAGAATTCTACAAGGCTGTGAAAGCTGTCAGACAAAGGGATGAACCTTTTGACCCCACATTGAAACAACAGATGGGAGGAATATTTTGATGGTCTCCTCAACTTCAGGCATAGTCAACGCTCCCAGGAACCCTTCAATCCAGGTTTTCCTGATGAAGAGGAACCCTCTATCTTGGAAGATGAAGTTCGAGCTGTTGTGAAAGAAAGTGCCAAAAATAAAGCAGCCGGTACTGACGATATAACAACAGAAGCCATCCAAGCATGTGGGATGTTGGAATCAAGTGGCTTACTAGAGTCTTCAATGCAGCATGGGAGGAGAGAGCAGCACCTGATGACTGGCAAAAGGCGATAGTGATTCCTATCTGGAAAAAGAAAGGAAGCAAGAGAGATTGTGAAAAATACAGGGGCATCTCCTTGCTGAGTCACGCCGGCAAGATGTTTGCAAAGATCATAGAGAGAAGGATTCGACCCCTTGTGGAGCTGCAACTAAGTGAAACACAATTTGGCTTCAGAAAAAACAGGGGATCGAGTTCAACCAGGAGCTGCACATGGTGTTTGTAGACCAAGAAAAGGCTTTTGATCGGGTGGATAGAGAACAGTTGTGGGCTGTAATGGAAGGCTATGGTATAAGAGGTCAACTGCTAGATAATGTCAGAGCTCTATATAAAGACAGCAAATGCATGGTGAGAACCAGAAGTGGGCAGTCAAAGTGGTTCCCAGTAACATCAGGGGTACGTCAAGGCTGTGTGCTGTCGCCACTGCTCTTCTTGATTTATATGGACAAGATCGCCAAGGAAGCAAATCCAACTAGTGGAGAAATAAATGAGCTTCTCTTTGCAGATGACCAGAGTCTCATCCACAAGGATTCAGCAGGACTTCAAGACCATACCAACAAACTAAATGCAGCTTGTGAGAAATATGGCATGAAAGTCAGCATAGCCAAAACAGAGACTATGGTGGTTAGTCGATTACCCAAGGATACTGACATCACCATCAACAACAGCAAGCTTAAACAGACAAAGGAGTTTAAGTACTTGGGAAGTATCTTTTCTGAGGATGGAAGTATCACCAGAGAAATAGAGACACGATGTCAAAAGGCCAATAATATTATCTACCAACTAGGCCCGCTTCTCACACATCCTGCAATACCGATGGATACAAAAGCAAAACTCATCAATGCCATATTTTTCCCAACTCTCTGCTACCAGTGCCAAACGTGGACTCTCAACAAAAGAACAACCCAAAAGCTCATCACCTGTGAAATGAGATGCCTAAGAAGAGCAGCTAATAAGTCAAGGAGGGATAAAATCAGGAATGAGGATATCAGGAAGATGGTGGGCACCACACCAATCACAGAATATGTTGCAAAACAACAAGTTAGATGGTTCGGTCACTTTATGCGAATGGCCCCTAGCCAACCTGCATCAAGAACATATAACAGCAAAACAACAGGAACTAGGGCTAGAGGAAGACCAAGGAAGAGGTGGGCAGATGGAGTAAAGGAAGTACTCGCAAGTTATGGGATTCCCATGAGTGAGGCCCCGAGTGAGGCTACCCGACTCGCCCAGGAAAGAAAGTTACATTTCCCCACGACGCTATGAAAGGCAAAAGTGGTGGATTAAAGTAAAGTTTTAAAGTAAGTACTCATGCCAAATCTACGATGAAGAGCCGAGGAGCAGGACTACCAATCAGAGAGACTAGCCGAGATGAATGAACCAAGACGCATCTACCAAGCCGTGTGATTATTCCCTGGTACCTACCTCGCCGGCTAAAATATTTAGCGAGTCCTATTCCCAAAGTTCTTTATTAGAAATTATTGAACTTGAAATTCCCCTGTGCAAGGAACTAGCTGCTTCTTGTCTTGGTTACCCGTATGGGAACTCGGGGAGTTAATACTGGCTGTGATGGTTATTCTAGGTGTAAGCTGACTAGGGTACTGTGCCTAAATAGAGATGTGACTCTAACCCATGTGACTCTTTATATTGTGCACATCTGACACCTGGCAGCTATTGCAGGTAAGGCGTTCTCTCTTTTTAGTGCCAAGGCGTGCTCACCAGGTCTTGATGAATGACTCCCATGTACAGCCAAAAAAGTGCCCAATACTGGATATTTGGGTACTTTTCAGTGCCAAGGTATGGCCAATTGGCTCTTAATCACCAAGCCGCCGTGAATGACTCCCAAAGTAGCACAATTTTAAGGGTTCCAAAAAAGTCCCCAATACTGGATATTTGGGTGCTTTTACCAAAATTTAGAATGTAAATCACCCAATTGGGTAAAAAGCGGGAAGTTACTAACTGATCAATAAATGGTCACAAAATCCATATTTATTGCAATTTGGAGCGTCAGAGACTGAAAACCTTTAAAATTTGAAATATGTCAAATTACTGCAGCAGCCTAACACTGGCAAAATAACACAATTACAGGCATTAGCAGGATAGTTTGTAGGCACCGGCTAGTGATCGCAAAGTAGCCCAATTGTGCACCTAAGGCGCGGCATTGGCATCACTAAGCCTGAGGTATGTATTATAACTCAACCACGTGGATTGTGCTGATAAAATAGGTCACATTTTTGATATAGACGAATCCAAATCCACGCATTCCTACTCCTGACTAGCAGCCTTTAGTTGAGTACCCGTCGGCTACAATGCACCCAAAATGTGAAATGATTTGGCGGAAATTTTAAACTGCATTACATCACCCGCTTTACAAGTTCCGCGAAAACACAGGGAAACAAAAGAATGATTAAAGTTTACAACACAATATGCCCTACAGTTCCCTTCGGCAAAACACACAGCTTCTACATGGTCTATTCGCTGTTGAAGTGACATAATAATCGGATTAACTACACGCGGTATCAAACGCTACAAATGGATGTACATGCGAACAAAAGGACTATGTATGAATATATGCGACGGGGTTACCTGCGGAATTATCTCTACTGTATTATTCTATTAACCCTCCTCGTCCATGCATCTTCTCTAGGTGTTAGGCGGCTTTTATTTGCACAATTGGGCACTCAAAACACCAGGTTGGTGCTAGCGGCTACCCAAAGATGGCCGACCAAATCCTGACTATGACTTGGCTCGTTGGATTCGTCTATAAGGTGGACGTTTGATTCACATGACCTTATTTGAACCCTGTAAAGGTGAAAGGTTTAGTTGCGTTCTTTGTGGCCCTCAATATATTCTTATAACACACCATACATCGTAAATAATCACATTGGGGAATTGGTTGGTTTGGTTGATGGCAGTTATAGGGCCTTCTTTGTAGCCCCTCAATATATTCTTATAACACACCATGCATCATAAATATTCACATTGGGGAATTACTTGGTTTGGTTGATGGCAGTTAAAGGGCCTTCTTTGCAGCCCCTCAATATATTCTTATAACACACCATGCATCATAAATACTCACATTGGGGATTTGGTTGATGGCAGTTAAAGGGCCTTCTTTGCAGCCCTTCAATATATTCTTATAACACACCATGCATCATAAATACTCACATTGGGGAATTAGTTGGTTTGGTTGATGGCAGTTAAAGGGTCTTATTTGCAGCCCCTCAATATATTCTTATAACACATCATGCATCATTGGGATTTAGTTGGAGCACGTGTGGCCGAGTGGATAAGGCGCCCGACTCATAAGACTCTAAAGGGCCTTCTTTGCAGCCCCTCAATATATTCTTATAACACACCATGCATCATAAATACTCCCATTGGGGAATTACTTGGTTTGGTTGATGGCAGTTAAAGGGCCTTCTTTGCAGCCCCTCAATATATTCTTATAACACACCATGCATCATAAATACTCACATTGGGGAATTAGTTGGGTTGGTTGATGGCAGTTAAAGGGCCTTCTTTGCAGCCCCTCAATATATTCTATATTCTTATAGCACACCATGCATCATAAATACTCACATTGGGGAATTAGTTTGGTTGGTTGATGGCAGTCTAATAAAGAACTTTGGGAATAGGACTCGCTAAATATTTTAACCGGCGAGGTAGGTACCAGGGAATAATCACACGGCTTGGTAGATGCGTCTTGGTTCACTCGTCTCGGCTAGTCCCTCAGATTGGTATTCGGTTTATCGTCTCTTCATCGTTGATTTGGCATGAGTAGGGGCGCTAATATAAAGTTCTTCATAGAACCAGAGGTTCAACCAGGGACATATTTAGGCTTTTAGAATCAGCCAAGCACGAATATTATCACACAAACATGAAGACAATCACAACCACAATTTACGGATATTTAAATTATATTTATTACTTACTACATCTTCTTCATTCGGTATTTTATATTGAAACTAACAAGTGAACTAGGAGTAGAACAAACTCCATTATCAAATAATAATTAGCGAGAATTGTTCTCGCCCTAAACTAAGAAGTTGTGTTCAAATCTTGACGCACACGGAGAGTTTATGGAGAGGTGTTAACCTTCTGAGTGACTGCCACAGACTACAATTCATTCTCAGTTTGCGTCGTCCACAAGACATTCGTTCACAAAAGACCATTGTGACGTTTAACGATAGACTAATCGAAATGATACGAGAGAGTGATCTCACTCGGGGTGAATGACACCATAAGAAGAAGTTTATGTTCGTTAAGTCATCCGACCCCAGGGGCCCCCTCCAAGGGGTTATTTGAGGTCAAATGACTAAAACTGTCATATGGGCATGAAACTAGGTCCTACAGGGCGGGCTCAAACTCGGTGGGTGGGTGTAGTTCTGTCCTGGCAAGAAGATGTTCATGTTCGTTAAGTCATCCGACCCAGGGCCCCCTCCCAGGGGTCATTTGAGGTCAAATGACTAAAACTGTCATATGGGCATGAAACTAGGTCGTACAGGCTCAAACTCGGTGGGTGGGTGTAGTTCTGTCCTGGCAAGAAGAAGTTTATGTTCGTTAAGTCATCCGTCCCCAGGGCCCCCTCCCAGGGGTCATTTGAGGTAAAATGACTAAAACTGTCATATGGGCATACAACTAGGTCGTACGGGGCTCAAACGCGGTGGGTGGGTGTAGTTCTGTCCTGGCAAGAAGATGTTTATGTTCGTTTTAAAGTCATCTGACACCGGGGTCCCCTCCCAGGGGTCATCTGAGGTCAAATTACTAAAAAGTGTCATATGGGCATGAAACTAGGTCCTACGGGGCGGGCTCAAACTCGGTGGGTGGGTGTAGTTCTGTCCTGGCAAGAAGATGTTCATGTTCGTTAAGTCATCCGACCCCGGGGCCCCCTCCCAGGGGTCATTTGAGGTCAAATGACTAAAAACTGTCATATGGGCATGAAACTAGGTCGTACGAGGCTCAAACTCGGTGGGTGGGTGTAGTTCTGTCCTGGCAAGAAGAAGTTTATGTTCGTTAAGTCATCCGACCCCGGGGCCCCCTCCCAGGGGTCATTTGAGGTAAAATGACTAAAAACTGTCATATGGGCATACAACTAGGTCGTACGGGGCTCAAACGCGGTGGGTGGGTGTAGTTCTGTCCTGGCAAGAAGATGTTTATGTTCGTTTTAAAGTCATCTGACACCAGGGGTCCCCTCCCAGGGGTCATCTGAGGTTAAATTACTAAAAAGTGTCGTATGGGCATGAAACTTGGTAGGTACAGGCAACATTTAAAACAACATTTTTTGAAGGTCATTTTGGGGTCATCCAAGGTCACCACGGGTCATCTGAGGTCAAATTTGTAAAAACTCATATATGGACATGAAACTTGGTGGGTACAGTCAACATTTAGAGTTATAAGTTTAGGTCATTTTGGGGTCATCCAAGGTCACCCAGGGGTCATCTGAGGTCAACTTACTAAAAACTGTCGTATGGGCATGAAACTTGGTGGGTACAGTCAACATTTAGAGCCAAATTTTTGGAAGGTCATTTTGGGGTCGCCAGGGGTCTCACCTCACCTCACCTCACCAGGCTGTGTTCGACCATTGTTGGACGTAGCCCTCTTCATGATTCTTCCACTGTTCTCTGTCTCTTGCATTTCTTGTCCATGTAGGTCCCATGTAGGCAGTAATGTCATCACGCCACCTCCTCTTCTGTTTCCTCTTGATCTTTTCCCTGTTCTTGGTTGCCATTCTGTAAGCCGTTTAGTCCATCTGTTATCTTCCCTTCGTGCAAGGTGACCTGCCCATCTCCATTTCGCTTCTTTGAGTTTCACCATAATGTCTTTGACTTGAGTTTGACGTCTTATTTCAGTGTTCTTAATTTTATCCCTTAAGGTAATGTGAAGCATCTTCCTTTCCATTGCTCTTTGGGCTGTTTGTAATTTCTGTTCCAGGTACTTTGTTGTTGTCCATGTTTCTGCCCCATATGTCATTGTTGGCAATACACACTGGTTGAACATTCTACTTCTCAGATACACTGGTAACTTTTTGTCACATAGAATGTCCTTGAATCTTCCAAAGCAACTCCAACCTGCCTTTATTCTGATCAAAGCTTCTTCCCCGGTGTTGTCCTCCATCTTCACTGTTTGGCCGAGATATTTGTAACCATCCACCTTTTCGATAACATCGCCTTCAACTTCAATGACATCCTCTGACTGGTAGTTTGTCATATATTTTGTTTTGCCCTTGTGTATGTTCAGTCCAATCTTTTTACTTCCTTTATTCAGATCATTTAACTGGACCTCCATATCCTTTACTGATCTTGTCACCAAAGCTACATCATCTGCGAATCTCAGATCTGTTAGCTTCTCGCCATCTATGTTGATCCCTCTCTCCTGTAGGTTCAGCTTTCTGAATATATCTTCCATTGCTGTAGTGAATATTTTGGGGATATTGTGTCTCCCTGTCTCACACCACGCTGAATTTGGATTGTTTTTGAAACATCGTTTTCAATGTGGATTTTGGCTGTGGCATTTGTGTATATGTCCTCGAGAATTTGGACATAACCTTCGTTGACTCAACTTTACGTAGTGCTGTAAAGAGGTCTTTATGTTCCACTGAGTCAAAGGCCTTCTCATAGTCTATATATCCAATGCATAGCTTCAAATTATATTCATTTGCCTTCTCAATAAGTTGGTTGATGGCATGCAGATGGTCTACTGTTGAATATCCACTTCTGAAGCCTGCCTGTTCTCTTGGTTGGTTTTCATCAAGCACTCCTTTAATTCTGTTCTGTATTATCCTTGTGAAAATTTTGTAAACATGTGATAACAGGCTGATAGGTCTGTAGTTTTTGATGTCTGTTTTTTCACCTTTCTTGAAAAGGAGGATCACTTTTGCCTCTTTCCAGCAAACTGGTATCCTTTTTTCATCCAGTATTTGGTTATAGAGTCCAACTAAATGTTGAGTAATCCCTCTCCTCCAATCTTGATAATATCACTAGTAATGTCATCTGTTCCTGGTGCTTTGCTGTCTTTCATCTCCTTTACCGCCATTTCCACTTCTTTTTGTGTTATACTTGGGATGGCTGATATGTCTGGTGATATTGTATTTGGTTTTGCCTCATTTGATTTGGAGCTATACAGGTCTTGATAAAAGTCTGCGCATACATTAAGTATCTCTTGCCTGTCATTTGTTAAGATACCATCTTTTTGTCTCATTTGGTGCATTCTTGATTTCTTCCGGTTCAGCTTTGCAATATGCTGAGGTCCTCTTCCACTTTTGAGAATGATTTCTATTTGTTCTTTTCTCTTCTTTCTGCTCCTCTGTCTACGTTTTTTCCTCACAGTTTTGAAGAGCTCCCTGTATTCGCTCTTTTCAGGTATTGATTTGTCGATAATTTCTCTTAATTCTTTCCTCCTTCTGTCCAGGGCCTCAATCTCTTTGTCCTCCTCAGTTGTTTGCTTCCTCCTCTTCTCTTGTGGAGCTACTTCTGCTGCCACTTCCATCACAGTGCTGGATATAGTTTGGTATGTTTGGTCTATATCCAACTCTTCAATGTCTAGTCCCTCAAAGCGATTGTTCAATTCCAACTGGAATTCTGACCTCTTCTCTCTTAGTCGTAGGATGTTAATCTTGCTTTTCTTTTCATTTCTGATAAATTTAAGCCTGGCTAGTCTTTTGCTGATATGAAGTTTAGCCCTCACCATTCTGTGATCACTTCCTATATCTACATTTGTGATAACTCCACAGTCCTGGATAATTCCCTTTTGGCTACTGAGAATAAAGTCTATTTGGTTTCTGGTGTGTCCATCAGGGCTTTCCCATGTCCAATAGCGGTTTTTATTTTTCTTGAAGAATGTGTTGCCTATAACCAGCTTATGCTGTGCTGCAAATTCCAGTAGCATTTCACCTCTTTTATTTCTCTGTCCATAACCAAATTTTCCCATGATGGCCTCTTCATCTGGTTGGCATTCTCCTACTTTGGCATTAAAATCGCCCATTACAATGGTATACTTTCCTTTGTTGGCTTCTATTGCCTTACTCACGTCTTCATAGAATATTTCTACTGTCTCATCATCGTACTCGCTAGTGGGCTCATACACTTGGATGATGCTTATTTGGTCTTTTCCTGTCAAGTGAAGGTTCAGTGCAGCTACTCTGTTGGAGTAGCTTTTTATTTCTGTGACATAATCGGTAAGTTTTGGATGTACAAGAAATCCAATTCCTTTTGCTTCTGTGTCCTCTTCAGTTTTACCATGATTATACAACCACATTCCTCCCTGTAGTTCAACAATCCCCTGTTCTTCTCTCTTGGTTTCTGCTAATCCAATGATATCCCATTTGAATTCTTGTAGTTCATCCAACAGTGTTTCAAACACTTCCTCTGTTCTCAGAGTCCTTGTATTATAAGTACAAATGTTCAACTTTTGTCCAGCCATTTTTCCCGTCTCAATCTTGAAGTTTCCGTTAGGCTTTGGCTTCAAGACGTCATGTTGAGCGTTATGACTAGGCAATTTACAGCTTCTGTATGGTTGATAGCTGTGCCCATTCTGGCCATGGGCTCTACGGCCTCTAGTTTTGCTACTTTCCATAATCATGAAGGTTTTTTGCCATAAATCGACGCGCTGGCAGGGCGTGTTGTCGATTGAGGTTTCTGTCAGGGTTACCTCACCCTTATTCTCCTCCTATCTGTAGACATTCCTGGAGATGTAGGTTCGATGTTCCAGGGGTCATGTGAGGTCAAATTAGTAAAAACTGTCGTATGGGCATGTCACCATCAGCCTGGTATTCGCGCCCAGCCGAGAACCGCCAAATATGGTAACCGCCTAGTCTATTTTAAAACTGATGCATCAATGACTATGTTCATCATGTCATTATTGTATCATTCTCACATAAATTAGGAAATGAATTTGGAGAATAGAGGCCTTGCATGTGACATATCATCCCGTAAATATGGCGGACTACTCAAATGCATTCAACAAAAGCATGATTGCAATCAAATAGGTTGATGACAACATTTGATTGAATGGACTGCACTCCGCCATAACTACGGTGAAGGACACCGGCTCAAATCCTTTGTTTGGAGCCAATCGATAATTGCATGCAGGGCCTCTATACTTTCTGTTCATAAAATACTATGCTGACCTCACATTCCAGTAATTTCAGATCATTGAGCTCAGTAATACATCAAAGAATGTCTTCCAATTCATGAAAAACAAATAGATAATCTGAATATCGGATTAAAAGCTTCAGGCATTTCAATTGCAAGGCCCATTACTTATACACCAACAGCAACATAGGCCTACAAGTGTATATAATGTAGCAGTCCCTACACATTCCCAAATGAATGCACTGATGGACGTACTGATCATTATGTATGATTTAAGGGATGGTGCAATTTTTAAGCGATCTACAAAAAGTTTTTTGATACGTTCATTGATTTCTAAAAAAAGTAAAAATCGCAGTTTAACAAATAACGGTTAAAATGAAAGCCATTATTGGGGGGCTAATTATTGTATCAATTTGAAAGGCCTGACACCAATATAAATATTTTGTTTCGGTGACCCAAGTTCATAGTCATTAACGCTCACGCACTTTTTTACAGATGGCCTAGAATTGCATATTTCGGTTTCAGCGATTGCCCGAAAAAAGGTATGTTTTTGAAAAGCGTTTCCGCTTGGAATGTAGATAGTTATTGTTGATATTAATGTTCGCGATTTTTATTTATGCACTCTTTAGCCGACAATTTCCAATGCATTTTACACAATAGAAATGTCGCTTGGATAAATACCGATATTTCTAACAGTATCGGTTTTTTTAACCAAAATACCATCCACATTAGTTCCCAAGAATTTGATGAAACCATAGATACCATATCAGACTGCAGGTGACGAATATATTTTAAACTAGAATTAAAAGAATCAGCGTAGGCCCTCTCAAAATTTAGTTTCGAGATATATCGCCTTGTGATAAAAGTGTAATTTTGGACAGCTTTTGGGCTGTTTTTTTTATAACAAGGAAATGTTGTACATACCCCAAACTTCTCACATTGTCTTAACTCAATGTCCGTTGCTGTTTGGTATTATTCCAGTAATCCGATTTTAGTCATTTACTTACATTTTAGCACAAGTTTGCTCACCGAACAGTGGGCTATATTCCCAAAACTGGTAATGGCGTCAGCCTCGCCTTATTTCAAGCCAAGTCGTAGATGTATGACACTAGATTTTTCTACTAGCAGTTCAAACCTACGACATATATGGTGGTTTGCGATAGGCGATACCATTTTCCAAGATTTTATGATATGCAGCTATAATAGGCCTAGTATTTCATTTGATTACACTGAACATGAAGCTATATCTCTACTACTAACCATCATGCACTGATCATTGCGCTAATGTCTTTGTAAAACCCATCTTATTGTTGCCCCACCCCCCCCAACCAAAACCTGGTTACTTGAGTGCACATGCCTTCCCCGCGGTGAGTTTGGGGCCTCCGAATTTTGGCCTTGCCCAGGGCCCCCAAAAAGGTAAATCCGGCCCTGAAAATATATATACAAAATTAAATTCATGTTAGATTTATATAATGCATGATTTTTTTTAAGCGCTATAATTTCGCTACCCGCTGATGAATCATCAGAATCAGGTCTAATCAACTAGGCCGGTTGCTGCCGAACACGGCGCACACCTATCCGCTGTTAGATTGTGACATCATCACCAATATTATCTCAGCAGTTCCCCAAATTCCATTGGGTGAAGTTAGTTTTGACAACTTATCGCCGATTTCGAAAGCAGGATGAAATCGGAGGTCCCGGATTATGATACAATTTCAAATTAAACCAAATAATACAATTGCATACAAAAGGGCCGACATATTATTAGTAGGGCCTACAGCATGATAAAAGCAAGCACACCAACATGGTAAAATGTGACCAAACTAACCGTCACAAAAACGCGTAATAACCATGAGAGGAAAAATTACCAGCCCTTGCACTCAGCAAGATAAAGCGTACAACAGGATTGATGAAATTTTGAGCGCTATGAATGCGCAAGAGCCGCCTCCTATGTGAAATCTTCTATAGCAGCTTTGACGATAATATCTAGAGCAACACCTGTGTTGATTCAATTCAATGCATCTCTTTTATCTATTGACCTGAAATAAAGGATTCAAACTATTATAAATAGCGTCCCTGACCTAATGTGACACATATTTAATGAGGCGAAAAGGGATTGGTCTGGAATGTGCTTGACTGAATGCGATCAGTACACTGTCCTATGCCTTATTGCGATGAGGCGGGAGTTTTAAAACACGGCCCCTGAACATAACATAAAGCCCGAACATAAGGAACAATAGCCATAATACAGACAAACTGTCTGGCAATGACGTCACAGTAGTCTATAGTAAAATAGTCTGTGATCGGCTACAGTATAATCATTACTAAAAGTCCAGAGCGATTTTTCATTTATTTTCTAAAATTAAAAGAACCACTTTTCAGCGGGAATTTTTGTAAGTTACACAGCTGAAGTTGTGAAAGGGTTGAAAGACTACAATATTATGGCATAAACAAGAATATGTTCGTTTGGTCTTTATTCCTATAATCTGACGCCTTAAACTCATAGGTGTTGTGCGTTAATGTTGGCAATTTGGGAGGGGGTGGGTTCAAAATGACCCCATAGGATTATACGGTGGCAAAAATTTCAAATTGCTCAAATACCCCTTTCAAATATATCAAATTATTTAAATAAATAAATAAATAAATAAATAAATAAACGAACAAAAAATTGAACAAATTGTAGCGTAGCATTAAAATCATAATAACCATTGCTGACGGGCGGATTCGAACTAACGATATTGACATTACCAGTCTGATGCTCTAACACTGAGCTATGCCATCATCTAGTAATGAGGGTCGAGTTTTTAGCGTATACAGTGTTTGTCTGTGATAATGCCGCCTCGTGAAATAAATAAATATAAAATCTCAATTTTTAATTTAAATGTATTTGATAATTTTCTAACCTATATTTTCTTTAGAGCAGGGACAAATATTTCCCCTTTTATCCAATTTGGCCGCTAAATAAGAATCTACTTCTTTTATTACTGATTTAATTCCGCGATTTGTTCCATTAAGCAATATCAAAGATTAATGTCAAGCATCTCACAACAGATATTTAGTTGGCTTAGTGGTTTTGCACAGTGCTTTTTAACCGGGAGGTACCGAGATCGATTCCCACCTCTGCCTGCAATTTTTTTTTCAAGACTGGGAAATAATAACCTGACATTCGCCGCTGACATTCGTACTGCAGAAGCGGAGTTATAACTTGTTGAACTTTGCTCCTTACGTAAAAGGGTACATTATGTTGGCACTACATTATTTCTTTTTTTCCACATTGCTGGTACAGCTCAAATTACCGTACTTTTCCTGACCAGACAGTCCATGCGAAAATTATTACTACACCTTTACATTTCATCGAATCTCTTTTTGATGTCTGTCATTTTGAACATCACACTTGAAAGATGTATGCTATGTAGAAACTTTATTTTGCAATTTCATAATTTGCATATTATTAGCATATTTGCAAGAAAAAACATGAAAATCAATAAATACCTATATTTTTCACAATTTCAATATTTTATTAGAAATTAAGCATGTAGGCCGTTTGTTATGACTTGATGAATGAAGCTGTTAAACAGATTTTGATATTTTTGCTTATTTTTCCCCAAAATGTGTAAAAATCTAAATTTTTGGATGACCTATATTTTCTTTGAATATTTATAAAATTTCCTAATTTAGGTATAATACAGTGCAGAAAAAGATGTCAAAAAAATCTGTTAAACAGATTTCCAATAAATTGTTCCATTTTCCATTTTGGGTTAAATACTCAATTTTCATGCGCGGGATATTTGAAACATAAAATGAAAACATGTCCATTGCACTTTTTCCTCGAGATGTACTATAATATCAAGGTTACGGATATATTATAATCCCTTCTTATCTTCACTGATCCATCAGATACCTATTGTTATGAATGATCAATGAAAAGGTTCAGAACTGGGCTACTAATGGTCTGTCAAGTATCTATAGTTATTTTCATGACTGTGTCAACTCAAAAATCATGCAAGGTCGAATGTAGGAAAAGTACGATCAGTTGAGCTGTATTAAATATCAAATGGTCATAATTGGCGGACACTTCAAATCATCCCCAACTGAACGAGGTTCAGGAATGTCCTCTCATTGTTAATTGTTGGTTAACCCACCACTTGAACAGGATTTAGCCAAACAAAGACTTAAGCTTTTTAATAATACTATACATAAGTATAAGCTTATTATCCTCTTCAACAATAGGATTAAAGATTGGTGCTTGACTGGAATTACGTGCTAGTGTCATTGGTTATTGTTAAAAGGCAATAAGGTGTGTATTTCCTCTGAATAGGAAAGACTCTCTACATCGAACCATGGATGCTGGTGGTTCGAATTAAGCCCGATCCTGACTCCACTTCGCAGCGGTATGCGATGCTGCGATGCTTTTCAAATATCTCAGCATCGCGCGATGAAATTAAAATGTACAGGTGGAGTCAGTATCGGGCTTTAGGAGAATGTATCTTCCAAACCCAATTCGAAATGATGCGCTTGAGAATTCAACAATATAAATAACGGTAGCTCTATTATAATACACATTAATGTTTTAAGCAGATAAAATTCCAAAATATAATACGTTTTCTGCCTTTGCTTGTCACGTGGTAGGCCTATGTTGAAGTTGCGATTATATTTTTAAATAAGTTTCAGATGAATAACAACAAGACAAGTGGCAGAGTGGTCTAAGGCGCTAGGTTCATAGAGTACTAAGCGTTGCGCCGTGAGTTCGAACCCCGCCTCTGCCAAACTTTAAAAGAACTAAATTAAAATTTGACTTTTTTTAATTTCATATTTGGGAAATGTGACTGGGAGAATTTATGTATGGTGTGGAGTGGTGTGATAGGGCATGTACTTTAACTGGCCGGCGCGGTCCGGTGACTAAGTCTTTATTGGGCGTTTTATCGGCAGTCAACGAGTAATGTAGAGGGCCTGCACCACCCGCCTTTAAAAAATGTCGGATTTTTTTTGTGAACGGCACCTAAATAGTTAAGCATGAGACAAATATTTAGGGGAGACCGGGTCAAAGTGGAACACGGGGCAAAGCAGAATACCCCCATTAACTGTTGTATATGAGGCACTCAATCGCCAAGCTCATGTATATAATAAGAACATCACACTCATGCAGTTAACCCTCTATCTTTTTAGCCAAATATACCACAGAGTCGTGCGATATGTCAAACTTTGCCTCCGGTCATAAGGAACAAAAAGTCAGTGGTCGCATATCTGTAGGATCATTGGTTAATGAGATATAGTTAGGGATATGAAGGAAATCCCTCCCATCTTTGCATGGAGCAATTCCATGCAAAAGATGGAGTATGTGTCTGTGTCCGATGTTTCATTCCATCTTTTTACTATTAGAATTATATGTTATATGTATCCCATGCAGTAGCGTAGCCAGCGGGGGGGGGGGCAGAGTGCCCCTGACAAAAAAATGAAAGAAAAAGTGCCCTCTGACAAAAAATGAAAGAGAAAATCAGGAGGGCAAAGGAAAAGAAAAGGGCAAGGAGCCCCTTTTCTAGCAAAATTCAGGGCCAAAATAGTGTAAAATACAAAAAATTGTCCGCGCTACGCGCACACATTGTAACAATAAAGTCCTTTTTTTAGCCGGATAATGGGCGAAAATAGTGTAAAATACCATTTTATTTTATTTTGCCCCCTCCCCCCCCCCACCACAAAAGATGGCTACGCCCCTGATCACATGTCTGTGAAGATGGAATAAGGATGGGAGCTGGCTCATCAAGGTTGTGGTTTTACTCTATTGTACTATGCTATTGTGCCAAAATATCATAAATCTCATAAATGGCCAGAGTTGTTATGGGATTATCTTAAGACCTTCAGGAATGTACTTTTCTAACAAGTTGATGGTGGGGCAAAATGTCTGACATTGGTTTTCAGGGGGGTCAAAATGTACAAAAAATGGACAATTGGAGTTTTGCATGGGTAATATCGCATCTCCAAGTATTCTAATAGGCTCAATATGGGATAAGAGTAATGTCATACCAAAGGACTCTGACTGGTAAAAAAATGGACAAAAATTTTTTTGCTTTTGGAGTTCTGACCCCCCGAAGTTGGTCCTGGATGGACGAAGTTGCATTTTGAGGGCCCCATATCTTTTAAAGTAAAGAAGTCATAAGTTTTCTGATGCCATATTTGAATTCTACACAAAAACGTACCCCAGGATACATACTTTTCCAGGATACATACTTTTCAAAGTTGTTGGGGGTTCTCTTTATACATTTATGGACCTCCAAACATCGTCTTTCGCGTTGCGACACATTTTTTACGCTGACCCCCCTAAATTTCAAATTGATGCCACGGGAAAACGAAACAGAGTATGAAGCTCAAATTTTCAGGATTTTACTTTCTTATTAATATCTACCACCACACAGAAAAAGAAAAAAAATTGAAGAGGTGCTGCGGTGCACATCCTTTGAGTTGGCATGGAATGGCTCTTTTAATATAGTGTCATGGTCATAATAATCTCAAATTACAAATATAATAACCGAGGATTAACAGGTTAATGGAATCTAATATCATGTTTCATTATACAAATGAGTTGACAACATGCAGATATAAACCTACATAGGGTATTCTACAAGCATAATTATTAGAATTGAAAGCTCTGATAAACATAAAACTTAAACCTTCAGAAATCTTAATATTTTAAAATACCGTACCATATAATATATAATATTACCCCATATAGTCCTTATTTATAACACTGGATAGACAGCGTGGTGAGGTGGTTTTCAGTAAAATACTGTTTTAAGAGGCTTCATCAATGTCACTATTATTTATTAATATTAATGTTTAGAGTGTTAGAATTTTACAACTGTATAAATGTTTTATAATGGCAGAGGATACTAAACAGTAAACCATTGTGTTTAACAAGCTTTATGATTTGTCTCATATCCCTGATTTAACCAACCGCAAATAATGAGTGTTTATGCAAGGACTAATGCCTATTGTTGCATAGTGTTATAATACCAAGAAACTTGCGTGGGAGCTGGCTATCTGACTCCCATCTTGCTCCAGTGCACACAGCGACAAGTTCCTGGTTTACTATATTTTTAACAAGCAAACCAATAGGCAAGCATGGAATTGACAAAGATGGAATAACATGGGATCATTCCATGTAAAGATTTCCTTCATACCCCTTACTTTTTTGTACTTTGTGCACTTAACCCTCTATTTTTTTAACCAAATATCCCAGAGTCGTGCGATATTTCAAACTTTACCTCTGGTACGTGAAGACTGCCCGATTGGCGCGAGGTTCATATTGGTGCGTATGCACCAAATATGTATCTTGTAAACCTTAAGTTTTGCCTTGCCTTCCTTCGTAATCCTGATTGGGCTGGACAAAAAAAATTGTTCCACTTTGCCCCGGTTTCCCCTAGGTATATTGGTCTCAGGTTAAGCTTACTGATTTTCTTATTTTATTACTAGTATATTGTGAAAAACCAAGTAGCTGTGGTGTTAGGTCAATATGCTAGGAATATATATAACCGATGACCCCATGTTCCTTTGGCTAAATCAGCTGTATTTTTGCTGATAAGGGTACGTAAAATAGCATTCGACATCCGCCATGTTGGAGAAATTTGGTGTCAATCAAATACGGGATTGTCATACGGGAATATGTCTGTTTCACTATTGAAGTAGTAGCACAACGTTCGCCGTACACACGACAAAATGATTGCAAATTTACACATTTGTAATCATTTTGGCCACAAAATATGATGTGAAAACACAGGTAAGCAATGAGAACAAGTCCACAAACATTTGAAATTTGTAGCTTACTACAACCAGAGACTAGTCTCAGCTGAATTCCTACTGAAGACATAAATCATATACCATGTACATGTCAGATGTATATTGTATTGGCAAATATCCACAAAAGCGTTCGTTATAAATATATTTTGATAAATTATCATATTTTATGCCATGTATTATATCCTTAAAACTAACCGGTGGATTTGCGAACAATTTGTCGACATAAATGACGTTCGCGGAGAAACGGTGGCCCAAAATGGGTTATATGTGGTAATATGCGGACGAATGGTTAAATTAATAGAAAATACCTGTGATAAATTTATCTGTACACATTGTCGCACTCCGAGTGACGTATGGTATATTTGCAACCCTGTGGTGGATTTGCGAACAATTTGTAAACATAAATGACGTTCACGGAGAAACGGTGGCCCAAATGCGTTATTTTTGGTAATATGCAGACGAATGGCCAAATTAATAGAAAAATACCTGTGATAAATTTATCTTTACAAATTGTCGCACTCCGAGTGACATATGGTATATTTGCAACCCTGCTGTGGATTTGCGAACAATTTGTCGACATAAATGACCCTTGCGGAGAAATTATTAGAAAAAAGGGTTTTTTTGCCCAGGCCTGTCCTCCATGCTAGGTATGATCATCAAATTTCCAAGACACTTTAGTAGCCTTTTTAGTACTTTTTTTTGGTCCTGGTGAGTTTAATCAACACAAATGACTATACGGGTATGCTCCATGGAAAGATGCCTGCCTCCGAAAGACCCCTGAATTTTACCGATACAGAGCACCGAAAGAGCCTTGATTTGATTTAGCTCTAAAGACCCCTAAATTGCTCATTATGCACATTTCTGTTATATTTTCGGGCAATTTTCAGCCAAAATATCAAGAAAGACCCTTGATTTTGATTGTAAGCATCTCCAAAATCAGACGACCCCTCCCTTTACGTGCACGCTGTCAAAAGCTCTCAAATACCACCGGAGGAGCACACCCACCCAAAAATTTGTGATGTGACCCCAGTATACCCCTCCCCCGGCCCGCTGTTTCCTCCAGCTGTCTTGGGCCATGTGATTTTTCCCTTCAAAAGGACGATAAAAAGCGTACAAAAGTGGGAGATAATATGGATTTCAACTGGCTCATTGCTGCTGAGTGAGTTTTGAGCACATTGGTCTATGGCTTGATTAACTACAAACATGGTAAGAGAATAGCTCTAGTAGGAGACATGGCTATACTACTATATATACTACTACATATACCCCATAATACCCCTATCCATAATCCATGATATGTAGTAAGAGAACTTATTTGAGGTACTAACTGTGTAAAATATCCAATTTCTCCTGAGATAAAAAAAGGACTTAGGTGAATAAGACCAACCTTAAGTGCCCATGGTACTAATTAGGTCAAATACAGTACTCTTACATGATAGAAAATGTCCTTCTCTTATAGAACTTGATCAGTTCACTCGGATCGTAATGACCAAAGTGTGAGCTGTGCCCATGGTACTAATTAGGTGGAATACAGTACTCTTACATGATAGAAAGTGTCCTTCTCATATGTGAGTGGACACGTCGAATGAGCCGTAAACTCGGCAAACTGCATTCTGAGTTATAGTGTAAAATGTATGTGACGGTCGTATTCATAGGTATCTCAATTCGTTGCGACAAGTGTCTGATCAACCACCGTTTAAACCAATCAATAATCCTATTGCTAAAGAGGATAATAAGCTTCTATCTATTTCTATAGAATAGTTCTTGTCTTTGTTTGCTTTGGCTAAATCCTGTTCAAGTGGTAGATAACAAAGCATTGCATTTTGTCTAGGTATGTATAACCAACAATTAACAATGAGAGGACATTCCTGAACCTCGTTGACTCGGGGATGATTTGTAATGACCTCCAATTATGTCTGTTTGATATTTATTACCAGAAATGTGGAAAAAGCGTCACACGTAGAACCGAAAAAGGTATAATTTTGTTGAAGGAAAAAAGTTCAACAAACCATAAACCCGCTTCTGGATATCATTTGAAGTCAAATGATATACCATTTTAAAGCTTACGATATATATTTTCTAAACACGAAATAAAACAAAATTGACCGGGGCCGAATTTACGGCTGATTCGCCGTGTCCAATCACATATAGAACTTGATTCACTCGGATCGTGATGACCAAACTGTAAGCTGTGCCCATGGTACTATTTAGGTCGAATACAGTACACTTACATGATAGAAAGTGTCCTTCTCACATAGAACTTGATCAGTTCGCTCAGATCGTGAGGTCCAAAACTGCGAGCTGTGCCCATGGTACTAAATTAGGTCGAATACAGTACAATACACTTTAATACATGCTAGAAAGTGAGTAAAGTGTCCTTGTCTTATAGAACTTGATCAGTTCACTCCGTAGTGGGGTTCTCAGCTATTGTTCCCATGCACCCAGATGATGTATTTTCTAACCTATTTCTTCGTAATCTTTAACGTCCCTAGTACACAAATTTTGTCGTTCCTAAAATAAAATATTGTCCCATGGGTGGGGGAAAGGTCATTAAACTTTACATGGGGTCAAATTTCAAACATGTATCCCTCTGGTTATATGGATTTAGAAAATGTATAGTTTTACCTATCTAGGATTAGGATGTGCCGTTCTAGAGTTATTACCAAAAAGGTCAAAGGTCAAGCATTGACCTCTAAAGGGTAACAATTTTAAATGTGCTCCGATCTTGATGAAAAATTGTGTCAAAATCTTCGCTTGGTAAGAGTGGTGGATAGGGTGACTATGTGATAAAGTGGTGGGGTAATACTGTGTGGTGGGTAAGAGTGGTGGATAGGGTGACTATGTGATAAAGTGATAGGGTAATAGTGGGTTTGGTGGGTAAGAGTGATGGATAGGGTGACTATGTGATAAAGTGGTGGGGAAATACTGTGTGGTTTGGTAAGAGTGATGGATAGGGTGACTATGGGATAAAGTGGTGGGGTAATAGTGGGTGGTGGGTAAGAGTGGTGGATAGGGTGACTATGTGATAAAGTGGTGGGGAAATACTGTGTGGTTGGGTAAGGGTGGTGGATAGGGTGACTATGTGATAAAGTGGTGGGGTAATAGTGGGTGTTGGGTAAGAGTGATGGATGTTGGGAAAGGATAGTGGTGGTAGGATGATAAGATAATGGGGTAGGGTGGTGGGGTAATAGATGGTGGTTTTGGGGTGGTGGGGGTAAGTTTGTTGAATGGATGATCGGGTAATAGTGGGTATTGTTCTAATAGTAGGGGTAGGGTATGGTGGTCAGGCAATAGGTGGTAGGGTAATAGTGGGTGATGGGGTATGCGGTGGGTGTAAGGTGATGGTGGTGTAGGATGGTGAGGTAATGGCAGGGCCGTGGGTGTAGGGCATTGAGGAAAATAGTTGGTGGTGGCGTAGGTAGGGTGACTATGGAGTATGGTGCAGGGGTAATAGTGGATGGTGAAGTAAGGGTGGTAGGGTGGAGAGGTAATGAGGTAGGGTGATGGTTTAATAGTGGGTGGTGGGATAAGTGTAATAGGTAGGGTGATTGGGGTATGGTGTTTGGGTAATAGTGGATGATGGGGTAGGGTGGGGAGTAAGGTGGTGGTGGGGGTAGGGTGAAATGTGATGGAGACCGAGTGGGTGGTGGAGTACTAAGGGTGGTGGTTGGTAGGGTTGTGGAATAAATAGGTAGTGGGTTTTTGTAATAGTGGGTGGTGGGGTGAGGTGTCCCATGAAAAGGGGGCCCAACATATGTTGTGATATTTAAAAATGTGTTTATGTGAAAGCCAATTCTAGGTATCATTTGGGATTTTATTTCCACGCTACATTCTGTAAGCAATTGTAGGTTACATGGGCTTTATAATCACAGCTGGAAGCTTTTTTTTTTTTACAATATTGCCGCGAAGCTGCCTTCCCGGTGCGCTTGCGCGACGCAGGCGGGTGTCTGAGGGGGACGTGCCCCCTCAGAAGTGAGAAACTTTGCAAAATGAAGACCTTATTTGGTGGACCATTTTGGCACTCGGCCGTATCACATACTGACATATTCGACATTTTAAACATTTTAAGCCCAATACAATAATGTTCTTTTGAGAAAATTGGTATATTAGTTTGTTATGTTCTACTCTATATATTCACCAATAACCATGCCTCAAAGTGGCGTAATTAGTAAGATATTAATTAATTTAAATGTCTGCATCACATAACGACGTATTTGCCGATCACCTATACTGCGCAAGCCCAGTATATCGTATCTGCAATTTGAAGAATTTGCCGTTTCACATACTGACGTATTTGCGGTACGTATTTGCGCGACTCTGTCATTGCACGGCAAAAATGCTGTTTTGTCCTTTCCATATACTAACGTATTTGCGCAACTGTTTCACATACTGACGTATTTACGCGACGTATTTGTTATTTGAACGGCGAAATTGACATTAATCCTTTGCACATAGTGACGTATTTTATTTAATATTGATTTTTTGCAGAATAAGTTATGCTCTGATAGTGATAAGTGAATTATATATATTGTAAATATGGTATATTTGCACTACTGTTAACCTAGTTTTAATCGACAATAATATTTGAATCAAGATTATACAGCAAATGAAAATCGCTAGATTTTCCAGTTTGATTTTCTTGAAATGCGTATTTTGCAAATACGTCAGTATGTGATACGGCCGACGTATTATTGTGTAAAATTTTAGTTTGAAAAAGCCGAAAATGTTTGAAATGGCGGCCCAATTGAAGCCATTCGTGGACAAGTTTTCACTCTTTTGGTATAAATTATTGCTTTATAAAGTTTGCAAAATGAAGGCCTAATTGAAGCCATTTGGTGGGCGATTTTGACACTATTATTGTGTACAAAAAGTTAGAAAAAGTTACAATTTATTACATATTACTATAGGCCTAATTATTAAGTTATTGCTTAAAACATACGGGTGTCTAATACAGAAGCGAAAACAGCCAGTTGTTTAACGCAGGGGGAGTATTTGAGGGGGATGTTCAAGTACCCCTCAGAAGTTGTGAAAATTTGCAAAAAAAGGGCCAATTGAAGCCAATTTGGTGCATCATTTTTACACTATTTATATCATTGCTTTCAACAACACAAAATGGCTCGAACTGAATTTGCAAAATTGTTACACTGGTCCACTGACACTTAATAAGACTTGAGACTGGCAATTAGGACTAGGCCTACTATAAAGCATGCATGGATTGATCATGTTGATGTTGAGCATTGAATCCGTCTTTACTGACTTTGGTGAAAAATGTGACGGGGCCCTGCATATCGGTGGACCAGCAGTAGTTTTCACTTGGGCAGAGGAACCGCCTTCATGCATCACAGGCCTATACCTGACTGTGCTGGTATATATCCGGATTTACCTTTTGATGACCCATGCATGGCAACATGATTGCCACCTCTGGATTTTCAGATAGAAGACACCCCTCTACCCCACAACTGTAACCCAATTTTTTTTTCAAGCTGTCCCCAGAATTCCTTTACCGGGAAAGGTGCACGAAAATTTGATAAAGTGCGCGCTTAGCGAGCGAAAATTTGCTATTTCAATGCTAAAAATCAAAGGGGGATGTACCGGAGTCATAGAGCCAGGAGGCAAAATTTCCAAATCGTCCCACTGATCTGCAACTAAAAGAACATTATTGTATTGGGCTAAATGTGCGCGAAGCGCGCCTAAAAATTGCAATTTCAATTCTAAAATGAACAAATTGAGGACAATGTGCCCTAGAATCGTTCCAAAGGAAGATGCATAGGGCAGGCCTTTTACAACTTTTGGTTAATTTTTTTTTAAATTTGGATCCAGTACACACGTTTTATGCTTTTTCCAGGGATCAGATGAGCTGCCCTAGCACTCATATTATTTATAATTTCATGATTTAGGCTTACATTATAGAAAGGTTGGAGTTATAACAGCTACTCTCATTTTTTAGAATATGGTTAATTTTTGTTTTAAAATAGGCCAAAAGGAAGATCCAAATCGTAAATGTTGTCACAATATATCTGCCGACTGAGCAGAGGGGGGACTGACTTGCCACCCTGCTCCATAGCTAATCTCAATTGGTGCTGAACAGTGGCGTAGATTTCTTTTTGATATTGAGGGGGATGGGCGTGTGAAACATTGTTATGGTATAGTGAATTCAGCACCTTTTGGAGACCGAATAAGTTTATGGTACAAATGCGCGCAAAGCGCTCGACAAAATTTGCCAGTTTAAAGCTAAACTAGTGAAATATGATACAAGGCTGGCAAAAATTGGCACTTTTGTGGCTAAAATGGCCAAATATGAGGACCTTTTTGACCAAAAATGCATTAAAAAAAATTGGCTCCCCAGCAAACACAGAAATATTTTAAAAACTATTTAAATATGTTATATTTTGGGTTTTGGTTTAGATAAGAACGTTTTCATTACATTAAATAACGGGTTTTTAAAGGTCATTGAAACGTTTTAAAAAGTTTTATTTGAAAATACACTACAAGAATACTTTTAATGTTTTCAAAATGTTATTTTTCCCACATAATTTTGTCAACCCTTAAATAACATGTTAGAATATTTGCAGTAGGTTATCAACAAATGTTTTTGAATGTTGTGAAAACGTTTGATAGCCTTTATACATCCCTTATATAACCCGACATTTTAATGTTTTCTGGCAACCTTTCCTAACCTTTTGCGAATGATGTTTTGTGTTTACTGGGTCGTTACGCTTGCAAATGGGGATTTTTAGGACTTTATATATTTTACGGCAGCCCCTGCACCACCACCACCCTCCATTTCATCACCCCGGCATATGGGCCTGGACCCTACATCAAGATTCAAAACACTACATATCAGTTATTGTAATTGACAGCTGTCATGGCTGCTAGTTGATAGTTTTACTTCCAATATTGGTAATAACAAAACTGTCGACTTGATATTAAAAACTTTAAAATACTAATTTGTTATAATAGGAAATATGTAATCAGCAGGCAATGTTATCAGTAGATATCGAAGATAGCATTCAGCATTGGTTAACATTTGAATGGTGATTTTCTATGAGTACAAAACATTAATTTTGAATCATAATTTGCACATGAAAGTTAAGATTTGTGCATAATTACCAGTATTTGTTATTTTTATCATTATCATTATTATTATTATTATCATTATTATTATTATTATTATTATTATTATTATTATTATTATTATTATTATTATTATTATTATTATTATTATTATTATTATTATTATTAAAATATTATTATTACAGATAGGATAGTTTATGTGGGATCCTACAAGACATCTGCTGCTGGCCGCATTGTAAGATACAACCTAGACACTACTGTCCAGGATGAGATATTCAGTACGGCTAAACGCTTATTCGACATCACGCTACTTGGTGACTATATCATCTTTGTGGAGCGTTACAATGGCATCAAGGCCATACCCAAGAATGGTGGTGCATTAATACCCCTCACCATTACTGGTTTGCAGGATTGCACCGAATTCTTATGCATCCACGCAATGAACGGTAAGTGGAAGTAAGTTGTTACTTCAGACATTATACAATGCAGATATAGCCATAATTAAAGGAGTATGTCATTAGTGAATCTCACAGTGACTGGTTTGGAGGGTTGTAGTAGCTTTGTCAGCATCCACACACTGAATGGTAAGTGGAAGTTAGTTATTATTTTAGACATTATACAATGCAGATATAGCCATAATTAGAGGAGTATGTCATTAGTGAATCTCACAGTGACTGGTTTGGAGGGTTGTAGTAGCTTTGTCAGCATCAACACAATGAATGGTAAGTACAAGTTAGTTATTACTTCAGACATTATTCAATGCAGATATAGCCATAATTAAAGGAGTATGTCATTAGTGAATCTCACTGTGACTGGTTTGGAGGGTTGTAGTAGCTTTGTCAGCATCCACTCAATGAATGGTAAGTACAAGTTAGTTATTATTTCAGACATTATACAATGTAGATATAGCCATAATTAGAGGAGTATGTCATTAGTGAATCTCACAGTGACAAGTTAGTTATTACTTCAGACATTATACAATGTAGATATAGCCATAATTAAAGGAGTGTGTCATTAGTGAATCTCACAGTGACTGGTTTGGAGGGTTGTAGTAGCTTTGTCAGCATCCACTCAATGAATGGTAAGTACAAGTTAGTTATTATTTCAGACATTATACAATGTAGATATAGCCATAATTAGAGGAGTATGTCATTAGTGAATCTCACAGTGACAAGTTAGTTATTACTTCAGACATTATACAATGTAGATATAGCCATAATTAAAGGAGTATGTCATTAGTGAATCTCACAGTGACTGGTTTGGAGGGTTGTAGTAGCTTTGTTAGCATCCACACAATGAATGGTAAGTACAAGTTAGTTATTACTTCAGACATTATACAATGCAGATATAGCCATAATTAAAGGAGTATGTCATTAGTGAATCTCACAGTGACTGGTTTGGAGGGTTGTAGTAGCTTTGTCAGCATCCACACAATGAATGGTAAGTACAAGTTAGTTATTACTTCAGACATTATACAATGCAGATATAGCCATAATTAGAGGAGTATGTCATTAGTGAATCTCGCAGTGACTGGTTTGGAGGGTTGTAGTAGCTTTGTTAGCATCCACACAATGAATGGTAAGTACAAGTTAGTTATTACTTCAGACATTATACAATGCAGATATAGCCATAATTAGAGGAGTATGTCATTAGTGAATCTCACAGTGACTGGTTTGGAGGGTTGTAGTAGCTTTGTCAGCATCCACACAATGAATGGTAAGTACAAATTAGTTATTACTTCAGACATTATACAATGTAGATATAGCCATAATTAAAGGAGTATGTCATTAGTGAATCTCACAGTGACTGGTTTGGAGGGTTGTAGTAGCTTTGTCAGCATCCACTCAATGAATGGTAAGTACAAGTTAGTTATTATTTCAGACATTATACAATGTAGATATAGCCATAATTAAAGGAGTGTGTCATTAGTGAATCTCACAGTGACTGGTTTGGAGGGTTGTAGTAGCTTTGTCAGCATCCACACAATGAATGGTAAGTACAATTTAGTTATTACTTCAGACATTATACAATGCAGATATAGCCATAATTAAAGGAGTATGTCATTAGTGAATCTCACAGTGACTGGTTTGGAGGGTTGTAGTAGCTTTGTCAGCATCCACACAATGAATGGTAAGTACAAGTTAGTTATTACTTCAGACATTATACAGGGTGTCCCAGAATGATCTATACCGGGAAAGATGGAATTTTTTAGATATGAAGGGCATGTTGAATGGTCATATTGTTTTACATTTTAAGTTTTACATATATTTAGCTTTCTCAGATTTTTTAGATTTTAAAAATTGGACGTTTCTAGTAGAAGTTATAGAAGATTGCGTAAAAATGGTGAATTCTAAGTTTTGACAACGCAACCTATTTTGAAAATATGTAACATTACTACCCGTTCAGCACAAAGTTATTTGGAAAAAGTTATGCAGGTATTTTAGTTGTGCCCTGTTCATATTTCCACTAAATAGCCGATATCTATCTATTATTTATGACGTTACGAAGCAATCATATGGAATTAATGATTTGTGGCCTAATCCCATTCTCTCTCTGGCGGTAGTTTTAAATATAGTTATTGTGGTGTGAGGTCCATGTCATTTGAAATGCTTGCAGAGATCGAACTGGTTGTGGTACAGAAAAGACGGCTCCTCAATTTACTGTACAGCAGCGTGGATTTCTGTCAAAAACTTACTGGCAAACCGGCAGTTATGTTGAGACGCAAAGAAGATTCATTAGACGATAGTGCATAACGTAAAGAAGTTTGACGAGCACGGAACTGTCAGGAATCGGCAGAGTGAAGCTTCAGGTGCTCGTAAGACTGTAAGAACTAGAGCGAACATTGCAGCTGTCCGGTAGGCTTTAAGGCGCAACCCCAACAGTAGTTGTCGTCGAAATGCTGTGCCAAACATCCCACGTTCTTCATTTAATCGTATCGTGCCATTTTTTTTTTTATGCGAGACGTTTTTCATCGATTTTACATTATTGCATGCCACGCCAAAACAAATAAAGGTAGCGTGCTGAAATTAACAGAATAAGTAGGAGACATGTCAAACATTATAATGCTGGTATCAAAAATAGATACACTGCCCGTCTTCTATTTTTAGTTATTTTTGCAAACACGGTACAAATCATTCTGGGACACCCTGTACAATGCAGATATAGCCATAATTAAAGGAGTATGTCATTAGTGAATCTCATAGTGACTGGTTTGGAGGGTTGTAGTAGCTTTGTCAGCATCCACACAATGAATGGTAAGTACAAGTTAGTTATTACTTCAGACATTATACAATGCAGATATAGCCATAATTAAAGGAGTATGTCATTAGTGAATCTCACAGTGACTGGTTTGGAGGGTTGTAGTAGCTTTGTCAGCATCCACACAATGAATGGTAAGTACAAGTTAGTTATTACTTCAGACATTATACAATGAAGATATAGCCATAATTAAAGGAGTATGTCATTAGTGAATCTCACAGTGACTGGTTTGGAGGGTTGTAGTAGCTTTGTCAGCATCCACACAATGAATGGTAAGTACAAGTTAGTTATTACTTCAGACATTATACAATGCAGATATAGCCATAATTAAAGGAGTATGTCATTAGTGAATCTCACAGTGACTGGTTTGGAGGGTTGTAGTAGCATTGTCAGCATCCACACAATGAATGGTAAGTACAAGTTAGTTATTACTTCAGACATTATACAATGCAGATATAGCCATAATTAAAGGAGTATGTCATTAGTGAATCTCATAGTGACTGGTTTGGAGGGTTGTAGTAGCTTTGTCAGCATCCACTCAATGAATGGTAAGTACAATTTAGTTATTACTTCAGACATTATACAATGCAGATATAGCCATAATTAAAGGAGTATGTCATTAGTGAATCTCACAGTGACTGGTTTGGAAGGTTGTAGTAGCTTTGTCAGCATCCACACAATGAATGGTAAGTACAAGTTAGTTATTACTTCAGACATTATACAATGCAGATATAGCCATAATTAAAGGAGTATGTCATTAGTGAATCTCACAGTGACTGGTTTGGAAGGTTGTAGTAGCTTTGTCAGCATCCACTCAATGAATGGTAAGTACAATTTAGTTATTACTTCAGACATTATACAATGCAGATATAGCCATAATTAAAGGAGTATGTCATTAGTGAATCTCACAGTGACTGGTTTGGAGGGTTGTAGTAGCTTTGTCAGCATCCACTCAATGAATGGTAAGTACAATTTAGTTATTACTTCAGACATTATACAATGCAGATATAGCCATAATTTGTCAGCATCCACACAATGGATTTATGATTAACACATGATTACTGGCCTGCAGGATTGCACCAATTTCAGGAGCATCCACGTTATGAATTGTAAGTTACTTCAGATATTATATTATGCAATACAGATACAGCCATATAAGGAGTATGACAGCTTAACCCTCACTCCCTATCTTTGAAATATCACAGTGTTTAAATCTGATTGCCAAAAATGTGTAAAAAGACACCATCAAGAATTGATGATTAAGAATAAGAATTAACACGGTTTTTACAAAACATCTTTCAGCCCTGACATTTTATACTGTCATTTGCACATTTACATTTTGATGGAAATAAGTGGGATTTGTTGCGCCTCGGAAGACAATACTGTGGGCAAGGATCGTTGCCACATGATGATATTTTGCATGAAACTACGTATTTCAGAATCTCTAAAATATCAACCTGTTATTTATCTTATTATAATTCCTAAGTGGAAGAAGGGCCCAACTGTTTTGAGATATTAAGAAAAACCTCCATGGAGTTGGTCCTTACTTCCATGCAAACCATGATTTAAATGTACTTGAAATACTATTTAGAGAGTGGATTTTGGGCCCTTCTTTATTTTACACACAAGGAACAAGGAAGAATTGGCTGCTGGCAACAAATTATTTTTCTTTTTTTTTAAATGGTGGAGTTGAGCCTTTCTCACTGAGTTGACTTCTGACGTCAATGCCTGTCAAAATCATATTTTGTTCAGGGCTCGTGTTTTTAAAACTCCCGCCACATCACAATAAGGCTATTGAACTGTGTAGTGGTTGCACGGAGTTCACTGAAGCATATCGATATACCAGTCCCTTACCTTTGTTGATAAACATTGAGGTCAACTCATCTATACAGCAATGGACATTATTCCTTATGACTTTGTTAGAAAATAGACTCATAGTTGTCTTTCTTTAAAATGGCTTGTATTAAAAAAATAAAATATTTTTATTGATATGAAATTCTTTTGTACACAATTCAACAAGTTGCTACATTTGTACGACAAATAATCTTAGTGGCGTTACTTGTAATTTGTCAATTCTTATCAGAACTTCAGGATATTATATTCTTACTCCGCAAACGGTAATCAGCTCTTGCAACAGATATGCCTATCAGAATCCAAACCTTCCAACATTATGTGTTTGCAATATTGTATTCTAAATTAAATCGGGCACCTTATTCAATGCAGTAATTATTATGTGTTGATGTACATGTTCCGATTTTATTACAAAGGGAATGAAATAAGATAATGGACATTGGGTAACATTATGTAATTATTATGGCGCAGATATCAATACCTATTTCAATTTCACACTATATTTTGTACATGCACAGAGATAACATATTTTTATAACCGAATTGCGCATTCAATGAAAGCAAATAATTTGTTCTAAGGTTGTGTCCCGTCGAATCCTCTTTCCTAATAACGAGTACAGAAGACCTTGCAGTCTTATATAATAAGACAATGGAATAAACCCAAATGATGCAACAAAAGTGAAGCCCCACATTTTAACAAAATCATCAGGATCGGTAGTGTAAACTCAGCAAACAAGGTTTGTTGTATCTGGTCCATAAAATGCACTTACTTGTGTATATTTCAGCAAACGCTGGTGCCCTTGTCAACATGTGATTATATTACAAGTGTAGCAATGATCCAAAAACATGTTCACTTGGGAACTCTAAATGTGAATAAATACCCAGGTCGAGCATATTTTAAACGAGGTCTTATAATAATGGTCTACTATACCAAGGTTAGGGAGGGATACAGTTTCAATATATGTGACATGATCAAGGGGAATGAGTCGGGATGTCGCTAATACTGTTTTTGAGATATATTGGCAAAAACAGTGTTCAAATTCTGTTATTTTATATTGTTTTTAGACTTTGATAAATTGCTCATAACTTGTTAACCAGATATCCGATTTTGATGGGGTTTGCATCAAAATGTAGCATTTGTAAACTGATGTAAAAACCTTATTCCCCTTGATCATATGGTGAGCAAATTGATAAAGTAAACTTACACATCAAAATACAGACTTGACATTTAATATGGAATATTTTTTTGCAAAATTCCAAGACTGGTCTGGAAGGGGTCTGCTAAAACCGCACGGGCTAAATATTAATTGCGGTGTGTCGGGAGATGGTGTAAAATAATTAATTGATAGAAAACGGTTTTTTTCATAAGTTTCGATTATAGTGCTCATAATGTAGTAAATTTGCCTAAAATGGCGGATTCAGGGAGGCTGAATTTGAGCTTTGTTGGGAACACAATTTCGGACTTTTTGCAACATTGTTCTGTTATTATCAAGTTTATAGGGGTTTGAGGTGGTATTTCCTAAACTTCGTGAGCAATTGGCATTAATCACTACTGAAATACACTTGCAATGTACCCATTTTTTGAACATGGGAGGAGCTTAAAATATGGCTCTTAAAAATTGTACGTACTCAGAAAATTTGAATGGCCCCCTGGGGTCAAATGGTATAAACTTATTGTACAAAAAACCACTGCCCGGATTCCTGGTTGTCCAATGAACTCACGATGTTTCTTTGTGTACAGTAAGTTTATTACATTTGGCCCCAGGGGGCATTCAAAATTTTTGAGTGCGTACCACTTTTAAGAGCAATATTTTTAAAGCTCCTCCCACTTTCAAAAATTGTAGATCACAAGTACATGTCTGTCCTGATGAACGCTTATTGGTATTTGTGTTTAGTACATATCACCTCAAACCTCAATAAATTTGATGATATCAGAATAAAGTTGCTCAAATTCAGAAATTTTAACCCACAAAAATCAAATTCAGCCTCCAAAAATCCGCCATTTTAGGCTAATTCACTACATTATGAGCGTCATAATGTAAACTAATGGAAAGCACATTTCTGTCAAAACATTATTTTACACCATCTCCCGACACAACCCAATTAGTATTTAGCCCGTGCGGTTTATGCAGACACCTTCCAGACCAGTCTTGGAATTTTGCGAAAAAATATTCCATATTAAATGTCAAGTCTGTATCTAAATGCATGAAAAGCAGAATCAGTGCAGACATATGGTGCAATAAATTACAGTTTTGAGTCAAAATTGAAGAAAGAAACAAAAATCAAATTTGTTTAATGTCCATAGTGGCGTATAGTGAGGCATCGCGAATAAACAACTTTTCGAGAAAATCGGGTTTGAAGAAATACCAATTTAAAATCGAGTTGTTTAAATCAGACATTCATCATATTTTGTAAATGATGTGAAATTTCGGTAGTTAACTAAATAAATGTTATTTCTATATATTTTTCGAAGTAAATAAATACATAATATTGTTGGCAAACTAAAAACAATAAGTACAAAACTATACGTCACTATGGAAAACACGCAAAACGCAATACCCTAACCAGGCGGATGTGAGTTCATAAGGTTAAAGACCACTAATTATGTATTACACGGGTTTCAATGGGAAAATGCCTAATTTCGGGTGGAATTTTCTCATATTCAGAACTCTCACAGTTCAATGCCACTAATATCAGGTGAAACTATATGATTTAGATGCCAAATGATCAAAAATTCAACATAGGTTGACCTGAGACTTTTCTTGTTTTAACGCACTGAACCGTAAACACCTTAAAATGACAGTGCGCCCTCGAAGCAGATAGTTACAATATGATAGGGCGAATGTTTACTAAAAACCGAAACCGTGCGTATGAATTTTGGTACTATTACAACAAAAATGTCATATAATGAGAGAAAATGTACCATTTTGAAGCATCAAACTCTAAAAAGTACTTTGTTGGCTATATAACTTGATCAATTTCAGCGATTTTAATGCAGTCTTTTCGAATGCCATGAAAACAAATAGTTCCTCGTCGTATTTCAATGTATCGCCCAGGCCTATTAGTGGTCTTTAACCTATATAAGCACAAAAGTGCTCCAATCTCGGTAAATGCCATGAATGTAAACATTGACATTTGCAATACATGTTTTAACAAGAAAATTTCTGGAAAACAGCATGAAGAGTAAAATATCAATGGTTTTCGGACACCCTGTATGATGACTGTTTCGCTGTTTTTGCTTCAACCTAGGACTATATCTGGAGATTCGTATCTGCAGCATGTCCTAGCACGATCAGATCAGATTAAGATTGATTTAGGGTTAGTGTTCCGATTTAGGCTTGCTAATTAGTGTTAGAATTGTTGATTAGGGTCAGGTTCGCATTAGGAATAGGGTGTTTTATAGGGCTAGGCTCGTGGATAGGGATAGAGATACGGCTAGGTCCGAGGATTAGATATGGGTTTAAAATAGAGTTATAGATCAAGTTAGGGTTTCGGCTTGAGTTAGGATAGAGTGAGGCCATACATGATGCTGTAGAGGCCATAGACAACGTGTACACAAAGACTAGGTTTTATTTTACACGCGACTATCGGCCTTGCATGCGCCTATGTACACGTATAGGCCTATGTACGATATTTAGGGCAAGGAAATCACCAACAAAATGTGCATGTGGTTCTTATTAACAAAGTGGCATATCTATATGATCATCAACATTGATTTTCATCATCATTAAGCTTTCTATATGTATACGCAGGCAAGCGAAGGTTGTTGAATTTAGAAGCCCTGAAATCACAGAAACCAGCCGTAAACCCAATACTAATGCCACAAGTCCCCCCCCTCAACCCGTTACTACCTCAACGGGTTCTAAAAACATACCTTAGTAGTCGAAGAAGATGCACGTTTTCTTGCCAGGGCAAATACAGTTAAATATTGAGAAATGTAAGCAAAAAATAGCTAGAAAAGTCTCCATGACGAATATCAGATCCATAGAATTCAGTGTTTCTATAGGTTAAAGACCACTAATAATGTATTACACGGGTTTCAATGGGAAAATGCCTAATTTCGGGTGGAATTTTCTCATATTCAGAACTCTCACAGTTCAATGCCACTAATATCAGGTGAAACTATATGATTTAGATGCCAAATGATCAAAAATTCAACATAGGTTGACCTGAGACTTTTCTTGTTTTAACGCACTGAACCGTAAACACCTTAAAATGACAGTGCGCCCTCGAAGCAGATAGTTACAATATGATAGGGCGAATGTTTACTAAAACCGAAACCGTGCGTATGAATTTTGGTACTATTACAACAAAAATGTCATATAATGAGAGAAAATGTACCATTTTGAAGCATCAAACTCTAAAAAGTACTTTGTTGGCTATATAACTTGATCAATTTCAGCGATTTTAATGCAGTCTTTTCGAATGCCATGAAAACAAATAGTTCCTCGTCGTATTTCAATGTATCGCCCAGGCCTATTAGTGGTCTTTAACCATAAGGGCAATGTCGGGGATTATAGGTCACAATCGATGGGGAGAGATGAGGTCCGACCAGGTCCAACCGAGTCTCCTACACAGGTTACGCTCCCTGTGGAGGGGCGGAACAAAACTGGCTGATGTGGAGACTAAGCCAGTTTGCGTCGGTCTGATACTCGTCTTTGACCATGCGCAGATCTGGCTGGTCAGGAAGATATTTAATATCCCGAATTTATAATATGCCTACCACTTCCATCGTAAACCGATTTGCTAGAGAATATTTGTTACCATGTTTAATAAATTCGTATTTATCGTATAATAAAATGTGGCCAAATGTATATTTGTGTACATAGTGTGTGGATCCACTCTTCTACGGAATTGGCTACTAAGCATGTCGGGAAGGATATGGCGGTATGCTGACCTGGGTCAATATGTTCTGGGCAGATGAGGTCCGACCGATTGCCTACGACCTTGTGTGCGATCATGTGTGACAGGCAATTCCCGATAATAATAGAAGTTCCCTGCCCTAACCTAATGTTAAACTTACGCCACCTCGATCGCCGTGTAATCCCTATGGCGTTACTTTTCGTCGGCTTCATTCCATAGTGGCGTATAGGACACGATACGTCACTATGACATGTAGCGAGGTGTACGTCACTATGACATACAATGTTTTTCATTTTTGCCGATATTTCTAAATTATTAAATGTGTATACAAAGTGGCGTATGGTCGATACGCCACTATGGAATACAAAAAAGGTCACTTTGTAGCTATACGCCACATTTAATTAATTAATTACTAATTAATTAGCTAATTATGACTGATGAGACTTCGAAAAAATGAAAGAGAACATCATTAAAAATATATGTGCCAATTTTCAAAAAATGACCAAAAATCACTATACGCCACTATGGAATACAGCCGACGAATTATGTTAATATACCAGACATAGACAGGAAATGAGATAAAACAGATGAAATGATCAATGAATGAAAGCTGAATAGACATTAAAATGAATGGTGAATGAGGAGAGAGTGGTTGCTATAACAATGGGTCAGGATGTTGGGTGGCATGTGTGGGATATACATGGTGAATTAGGTAGAATTGAAATATAAAGTGAATAAAGAGAATGATCAGGTAGTTCCTACAACACTTGGGCAGGGTGTTGGATCAGACGCGTCTAAAAGTGGGTTTTCTAAAGATTGGTAGCGCATTCATGAGATACTAGTTTCTATTGTGTTAATTTCTGTTGTGACGAACACGCATCTATTCAATTCTCTCTCACTTCAATGAACATGGTGAATAGAAATAATGGCAATCGGGGTCGCGTCACTGAAGTCATGAAAAGATTACGTGTTTGTATTCTCAGAAAAAAACCCGCAAATCTCTCAACAAGATAATGTAAGATAGTAAAATGTAAACCTGTATTTTAGCTAAAGTATATCGAGCTATGTTGGATGGCATGTGTTGGATAACAGAAAGGTTAATGTGATGACGGTGAATTGAATACCTGAGTGGAAGAAGGGCCCAACTCCAATTTTTTACAAAAATGAGTTAGACCCAGCATTTTATTGTCAGCTCTATTTATTGACTGTTCTCCCTTGTGTGTGAAAGATGAGTCAAAATCTACTCTCTAAATAGTCTTCCACATACACTTAATCATGGTTTTCATGGCAGAAAGAAAGGCCCAACTCCATGAAGTTGGGCCCTTCTTCCACAAATATTGGGTTAAAGATGAATTTTCTTCATCCATGAAATCTGCTTTTCACTACAATAAACTTTCTTGCTAACATTTTACATGCTTGTACTTGTGCAATTGATGGATAATCATTAAATTTCGGTAGCTATTTATTAACACATCTGCTTACGGAACTGACTTGCAGTATATTAGTGGAAGAACTCCAGCTCATATTAAGACCTATACTGTTGCCATGGAAACATTATATATCATATCGAATGTATGTAATATTGTATGTTCATGTATTAAAGATCACCTGAAGATGAAAACATTCTGTCTATAAAAGTTTTTCAAATATTTAGTTTTTTCTTAATATCTCGAAAACAGTTTTGATGGAGTTGGGCCCTTCTTCCACTCAGGTATTCAATTGGTTAGAATAGAAGTATGAAGAGAATGATCAACATTGGGGCAGGATGTTGGATAGCATGTGTGGGATAACAGAAAAGTTAATGTGATCACAGGGTAAATTGCGAAGAATATAAGTATGAAACGAATGTTTGATAAGATAAAAAGCAATGCCTACATTGAAAGAGAGGGAGGACAAAAAATGCATGAAAATAAATGAATAAGAAATAATGAATAAGAAAAAATAAATAATAAAAACACAAATAAAGATACAACATTGCTCAACCTAGGATTGAAAAACAAAACATCTTGAAAGCGGTGGTCGTAAAGGCAGGCGATACTTGTGGTTCGTGAACTTGATTACTTTATCATTTATCAACGGTTTTTCATATAGTGGTAGCGACCGAGCAGGTAGAGACAACGATAGAGACGACGACAGAGGCGACGACGGGGGCAACAACAGAGGCGACGACAGAGGCGACGACGGAGGCAAAAACAGAGGCGACAACAGAGGCGACGACAGAGGCGACGACGGGGGTGACGACAGAAGTGACGACGGAGGCACCGACAGAGGCGACGACATGGGTGACAATGACAGATGAAGTTACTACGGGTAAGTGGGAATAAAGATGTGGGGTGGGGTTTGGGAATGGGTTGGGTACGGGGTGAGGTGATATAGGTGGAGAAGTGTTAGGAGATATAATATGTGGGGTAAAGGGTAGGGATTTCATTTGGGGTAGGAGTGTTGAATGGTGTGGTGGAGTAGTGGGTACGATAGGGTGTGGTGGGTGATGTAGTGTATGCGAGGGTAGTGTGCGGTATGGGAGGTGTGGGGTACATGGGGTAAGGGGTGGTGCGAGGTTAGGGTGGGCTAGGTTAGGACATAACCACTGTCTGGTTGTAACATTATTTTATTTAAGCAAAACACCATGGTAATGATAGTTCAAATTCATGTTAGCTGATATTTTTGCATTATTAATGATATTATGATTTACATTTTAATTCAACATTCACAAATTATTTATTAATATAGTCAAAATTTAAGGCACTAATTATTTTAATTAAAACATCAATTTTATTTTCTCATGACTTACATTGTGGAGGTTGGTGGCGTTATTATTGTTGTTCACTTGTTTAGGATGTGTTTGCAAACTCTCATTTCCTTTAGTAAATGAGCAGTTTACAAGTCTTTACATTTTGTTGACATGTTTGTGATTATGACCTTTGACCTAAGCTGGTGATACAAACAAAGGATGTGATATTTGAGACACATGTATTTTTGCATTATGTTTCTAAACCTGTGTCCAGCTTTTAACCACAATGTTTAGCAAGACGCAAGCTATGCCCAGCAAAGTGGAGCAAACACACAACGTTTTGCTGAAAAGGTTTAAATTAAAAAATATATATAAATACATTTTGGATTAAATGTCGTGTTATATAAAGGGTATAAAATCGTTGTAATAACATTCGTTATTTTTCAAAATATTTTTGAAAAAGTGATGCAAAACATATTAACAGAATGTTATTTAACTGCTATCAAAATATTGTGCAAGAATTTTACAGTAAAGTTTTAAAAACGTATCCTGATGTTTATATAAACCGATATTTGAAATGTTATTAAAACGTGCTAAATAAACGTTTTAAATACATTTCTGTGTTTGCTGGATATGGGGGGAACTGCTACCTGTCTAATATTTACGTAGGTAATTGCATAATGTTTGTCAGATCTGTCAGGCGTATGGTAGTGAAACCTGGTAGAAGTAATCGTGGTTTAGGACGTAGAGTGGGAGTGGGTAAGGAGTGGGGTAAAGGTAGGGATAAGTATGGGGTAAGTAGTGCGTAGGGATGGACTTGCCCCGATTAGTCCTACAGTACTAAGGAAGATACTCCAGAAAATTAATGATGAAAATAAGCACTTTCATACTGTCAAACAAAATTGCTGTCGCCCAAAGTAATCTTGAACGCAGGTGGTCGTGACGGCAAGCGAAACTTGTGGTTCGAGACTCATTGTTTTATCATTTTAATTATCATTTTTTCCTATATAGAGCCCGAAATCACACTCCAGCCGATAACGACACAAAATATGGCACCTACTATTACGAAGGACACTACAACAACAGGTGTGCAATCTATATCAGCCTTTGAGAATGTGGCATCCGTATTCCCGTACAATGCGACACCAGGAACAATAACCAATAACAGTGATTTAGGTAAGTCGAATATTATTTGCTGTCCTCGTAATTCTATTTGTCATCCATGAATTTAGATCATAACTTGGTTGAAGATACAAACATATATCTACAACTGGATCTGTGTGTTAAATGGAACTGTACATTTATATGAAAGAAGTAGAATGGATTGTATATTTCCCCGGGGGGGCACTCAAATATGACAGTATACGCATGCGTGACCAAATTATTTTCAAACACCCCCTAAACGAGTTTTACCCTACCAGCAAATTTAGCCCCTTAATAAGGTAATTTAGTGTAAAATTTAACCCCTAATGAGTTTTTGGCTGGTGAAAATGCAACAAATGTACCCTTTTGGACTCATAATTTACCAAAAATTTGAAAAGGTACCCTAAACAAGTTGTCCAGTTTCAGAAAACTACCCTTATTCTTGAAAATCACTGTTTTTAGACCCTAAACGCGTCACGCGCGTAACTTGCCTTGCCTAAAAAACACCCCCTTTTACTTGTTTGTTTGGTCACGCATGCGTACAGATCATTTATGTGAGTGATCCCCCCCGGGTATATTTCATGCAATGTTCATTCCTCAATAACTAAAGAATGATAAGGTTTTTTTTTTTAATTTGGTCAACAAATATGTTTTTTTTTTCTTCGAAAATTGAAACTATATCAGCTTTTACTGCACATATAATAGCAATTTATTCCTGCCGTGAAAAGTATAATTGGTTATAGGGAAAGCTAGTTAAAATGTCAAATAGTGCTTCTAATTGTTTCACGTATTTCATATTGACATAACCTATTGCAGTTTTCTACCTATTCGAACACAAAAACCGTGAAGAAGATTTCAAGTTCAATAGGGAAGGTGACTTGGCGCTTACAATTCCAAAGGAATTTCTCGCGTCTGGACTTCATAACGGAACCGGTAAGTTTATTTGAACATTTAAGGGTAAAGTGTGCGATGAGTGTTTGTTTGTGAGCCTGCTGTTCACTTCTTAACATGATTTACTACATCGGATTAATTGTGTGCTAAATGTGCACATTAATTATATGCCTACACCAAATGATTATAGATCACCTCAATGAGTAAAGGATATATCTGACAATGGTAGTAACTTACATCCCATGATGGCAACCGTACATATATGTTGCCTCTAAAATGTCATTTTAATGGATTGACTAAGTGTTTTATTATTGATGAATATTGACGTACGTAATTACAATTCAGATAATTTCTCATACTTGGGATGGTACTTGTAGTGCAGCAGTTAACTGTTGTCCTCAATGGTCACTGGAAATAAGACACACAATAACATTCTTTAATAAATACATTTTTGTGACAGGTTATATCACAGTTGTCATTTGGAAAACCCCAAATGATGACACAAAATACAGAGGATCTGATTCGAGCAAAGTATACCACCTGCTTGGAAGAATACTGGTTTCAATAAACCTATTCAGTATAAATGGCACTCTGAGGAAGCACGAAGATGAGTACAATCCATTCAATATTACGTTCCCTCTGAAGGTAATTAATTGTCAATCCTAGCAAGAGTAGCACAATCTAAGCAGCAAAAGTAACTCAACATAACAGGTATACGAAAGCATGGTATTACAAATATAAATTTAGGTGAGAAGGTTGCAAGACTTTGTAAACTACCTTATTATCTTTTTATGTACATTTGAATCAAAATGGTAAAAAAAAATCAATGAATAAAAAACGAGGTGTGACAGACATTCGCCAATAATATTTTCACACATTGGAGGCTACTCCACTGGCACAAATTAAACTTTCAGTAGTACACTGAACAACGAATAAAGCATTGCTTCTGTTGTATTCACTTGTCTACTAACATTTATTTCAACTCAGTATGTAATCCTTTCCCACAAAACATATTATTACGATTTAACTTTTTTAGTATTATGTATTGTAGTACATGCATACGTCTGGATATATGATACAATTTGTCCAGTGTTCTTACTTGCGTTTCAATGCACTTTTGAGAAAATACAGCAATTGACTTGTCAAAAATCTGAGGTTTAACAGAAGTCAATGGGCCATTACTAACTAGATAATTCTGCTTCCCTTAAGGCGATTTAATACCCTGATTTTCATCAGTACCCATCTTCTTTTTTTTGTTGCAAATTTATAAAGTATATAAATATGTTCATCATCTCATGTCCTGAACTTATAAAATATCACTACATAAAAAGTGGTTTTAAACCATTTTAGAAAATCATTTTAGCCCTATATATTTTGTTGTTTACTGTATCCTGGTAACTGAGATGTGTGTTTCATAACAAACCATAATTTATTCTATTGAACATGTCCAAGTAGAATACATGAATAGAATACATTAAATCCTTTGTTATACTATCTATAGAAATATACTCACTGATTATAACACTGAATAAATTAAATAGGCCTAAATAATCTCTTCCACATAGACAATTTAATACTACATCATGTATGTATCTTCTATAATATGTTGTTAGGAAAAGAGATTAAAAAAGGCTATAAGGTCATCAAAGGTCAGGTTATAGGTCAATTGGTTCAGGTCAAATTCAGGCATCAATTTTAAATACATGTGATAGTCTGTGATATCATACATGTCATAATGAGGCATCAATTTTGATATTTTGTCTGTTACTGGATATATAATGGAAATGTGTGAGGTGGATATACTAAAATACCTTGGGATGTAAATGGTGAGTACAATTTAGATTGCCTAGTTGAGTTGGATTGGGCAAATAAATATAAAATAGTTACCAAAATCACAAAAATGAAGCTTACGGAAAACTACCTAATATGGTGGTATAGGTGACAAAAAATACAATCTTTTTCAACATTGCTGTAGTGTGGTTGTGGTAACCTGTTACCTATGGCTTAATTAAGTTTCAGTGACATAGTGTTGCAAGTTCAAAATACAAAATATAGCTCGACATTGAAAATAGAAGCATTTTAACCGGTTCGTTTTTTGATAGTTGTGGAGCACCAAGTTCATGAAGTCAAAAAAGAAATCAGGGACCACTTATTCCCATTTTACATATCAACATTATTTCCCTAATGTGTTAGCAACACATATCCGAAATTTTAACGAAATCCGTTGATAGTAAGCTTTCCAAAATGAAGTGAATTTAAATCATCAGTGATGTACCTCCTTTTGGCTTCTATCTTCAAAAGCATGTAAGCTACATTGATACCGATGCCACCAATAAAACGAGAAGACTTGCCCCTTCATTTTGCATACCACTTTGTCCAATTTTTTTTGTAATTTCTTCACAAAATGCAAAAAATGCAAAAAAAAAAATCAATGGGTGCAGTACCCCCTTAAATGCTTGTGTTTATAATTATATTAATGTTATATTGTATCACATCCAAACGCACCAAGAACCAATAGTCAGTGATAGACCCGGGTATTTTACCATTGTGTATGGTGTGTATCTTTTAAAGGTCTTGATCTCAAAAACAGTTATGGGGGTGGGGGGTGGGGGTCACGTAAGATGTAATTGATTAAACAGTGTTGAGTGTAACCTGACTGGTGACATTAAAGGCCCATTTAGTGATTTGCTCATCCGGACGATCGTAAAAATCATCAAAATTCAGATTTTGGTACCTTTGTCATTGTCATAGATGTGCAACATAGCCTGCTAGTGGTTCAGCCGAAAGCTTGTAGTTTAGACAAAATAAGGCATTTTACATGAATCTGTAATTTATATACTGACAGTATATAAGTTAGCTACATGTATTTGAATGTAGCTTCAACTTCGTCAATACTGCTGTTTTCTTTCATTTTTGCCAAATGTTTCATTTCAAAATTACCAAATGACAAATTTGAATGATTTATCCTTCACTTTTAAGCAATTTATTAACTTTTTTTAACACTTTCGCTGGGATCACTGAATGAGACTTTAATTCTTTGTTTGATAGGATCATCGTAGTCGGAATACCTCAAAGCCAATCAAGAACAGCAAGCTATTTTGTGCATTTTGGGATGTCGAAAACAAGTAAGTTAATAAAATTGGTGTGACATTTGGATGTGAACAGATATTGTGAGACATTTTACATTTGCACTGCCTTCATTAACGACAACATTTTGAGTTATTTTAGTTTCGTCTTCTTTTATGCTAAATGATTTTGTGTATATGTTATGTTTTATATGTATTGGAAAGAAATCGCTCCTGAGACTATGACACACAACTTTTAGTTCTAGTTTGCTTATTGGGCATAAATTTTGATCCTCGTGGCATTATCATTGTTTATAAGTTAGTTTAAGTGTATTATTTTTCTCTTTCTTTAGGGAGTGCAGAATGGACTTCGAGCTGGCATTATGTTGTCTGGTTTCACTTTTTTTGTAAACCAATGCTTAATCACTTGGCTCGCTTTTAGTTTTTTTTTTTTTTTTCAACTCATGGGTTGTAGTTTAAGGTAGTGTTAAGGTTTTTATCATGTTTATGGAGAATGAAATGACTTATTTTTGTTAGTTTTTCATATCTTTGAATGTCTCTTTAAATTTGTTTGCTCTCTTTGTTTTTTTTTTTTAATGTTTTGTATTTGATATTAATTATTAATATAAAAAATACTAAGTTCCTCACACACAAATTTACGAACTTAACAACTGGCAGCATGTACAGTAAGCACACTGCAGACTTCTAAGGCCATGTATTCGTATTTCTTATTTTAATATAACATGCAAAGTGGGTCATTAAAAGTTTCTACAATCCTGCTCGTGTGTTGCCTCATACAGGCTTTTCAAACAATGTAGGCCACAGTAACCCCATACTGATGTCAACTCTTCAAGTTCACTGAATAGAAAGACCTACATGTATGATTCTAATTATCTTTATTGTCTTTGTCTAATATTATATTAGTCTGTGGTCACAAGAAGGTTCATTGACGTATAAGGCAGATACCAATGATAAACTCCAAACCTGTGGATTTACCCATCTTACAACCTTTGCTGTACTTTTCGAATTTTCGAAGGTAATTACTTTCATTAATAATGCTAACAAATTCTTACTTTAACTAAAACGTCATATTAAACAAGCTGCAATATAATACACATTTTGTAGTGCCATTCCATAAAACTCTCGGGGTGGCCTTATATGGCTATTCAGCATGCAAAAAGGAGGGTGGTCGGGTCAAAAACTAGAAGGCGTATCATTGCAGGGCAGTGTTGCGGGGGGGGGGGGTGATTGACTTAATTTTGATGTCGTCATTGGTTTACCATGTAAGCACAAAACTAACAAATGATTCCCAAAGTGTTTATGTTATCAAGCAATGTCTTACTAGTTGGGCGTGATAGTACAGGGTGAGTCAAAAAGTGCAATAGAGCAAATAAACCAAGTTGAACTTTCCCATTATTAAAATTTCTATGAATGCCACACTCAAAAGTTACCTTCTGTGAAAAAATGAAGTGAATCTCAACTACCGTTTATTTTTTATGAGTCCTTTTGCTGCGATACCCAATTTCATTATTTTGTTCACGAGGTACCATGTAATTTGAATGAGAGCACACAATGCACGATAAAAGCACCAGGTTTGAAACTGACTTTAACTTAAATAAGGTTGATTTTTGCGCTATTCTTTTCTAACATTACTTTACCTCACTCGACTCAACTCCAGTTTTTTTAATCCCAATATGTCCAAATTACTGCATATTTTGTAATTCACTCCACTTCAATTTGCGGGCATTTCATTTCGACTCCAACTCCAGTTTTTTTAATCCCAATATGTACAAATTACTGCATATTTTGTGATTTACTCCACTTCAATTTGCGGGCATTTCATTTCGACAATTGAAAAGCCCGCCTACAAATTTGTATGTTTTTGATAGAGAATAAACATATTTAAAGTAAAGGTAAAATGAAAACAACAGCAAATAATGTTTCTTCCTTAAACAAGACCAAGGGCAATAGCACTTTGGGTGCTCCATGTTATTTCAATACCAATGAGGTTAAGAAAATGGCAGTTGCTCCATATCTACCTTATACAGAGTCGGCTGACATTCAAGTTTTAGATGTCTCTTGGACAAACATTAAACTTGGGTATCGCTATGAAATGTGTCATAAAAACAAAACGGTAAATGCTAATTCCTTGATTTTTTCACACAAGTTTACTAATGGATATATCATCTATAAAATATTTTAACACCTAAAAGGTTCAACTCGGTTCTTAAATAAAAATGGATTCTTTTCTCTATTGCACTTTTTTTTACTCACCCTGTGCATTTCACTGTAAAGAATGTTTTTCATTCTTTTCGCGTGTGACTACGATATGTACTATAATATATACCTGGAAATTCACATGTATGTTACATTGGTTTAATAGCTGTTATAATGGTTAGCACTCTCGCCTTCGAACCGGGTGGTCCGAGTTCAATACCCGGCGTAGTCATTTTTGTTTTCATTTTTAATCAAAATGGTTTATTTTCACTTGAAAATACATTGCACTTGGAAATATATTTTGTACACGTTTTTTATGTAACAGGGCCAATAAAGCCAAAAACGCACCTCAGTTCTGGGCAAAATATTGCGTCCAACGTCCAGGCAGTGTTGCCGTCACATTGTCATTTTTGCTTATGATATTGGCTGTAACAGGCTGTTGCCCCATTAAAATGACGTTGACCGCCATCGTCTGGTTGCTGGTTTAGTTATGGCATAAACGGGATCATGTTACCTCTACCTGTGATTATATCTCCGCAATAATCGTAGTTGGCCTAAAACCTTGTACACCGAGTTCATGGTGTTTTGGCCATATTTTAGGTGGTCACTTTTTAACCATAATTATGTGCGTTATTTACCCAAACGCTCTTTGGTCGGAGGTACCCTACGCTGAAGGGGAGGCACCCATATTGTGGTATTTTGTAATATTTGGGAATGTTAGGGCACCTATAATAGTTTGATGTCTTGCGGGCGATTTCTTGTTACATCTTTCGCTACAGAAATTATCAAGAGTAAAAATATAGCCTAACAACTTGGACATGTTGAAAGGAAAATCAAAGCTGAGAACCGAGAGTGGCTGCAGAGAACTGAAATTGCAGTGTCTGTCACAACGGAAAATCTCTCGCAAAGCCACACATATAATGTCGGACTATAGCTCGACAAACCTTAAGAAAGTATATATTGGAAACTGCCCATTCAACATACCTACACCGACATACCTAGCGATTACATGTTCATTATCAAATCATGTTGGTTGCTGCATGCTGGTTACGGATGCGACATCACGTGTATTGTCATAACTGTGCCTCGAAATCATACACACGTTTAACTTAAAAATTATAAAATTGTATATTTTACCCACCATTATAGGGTGTTACCAATAATTACTCACCAGTGATTGACAAGGTCGTAAAAGTTCTAATCGGTACTTCTCTCGCCGCATTGTTAATTGGTTTGGTCATCTGTGCAATCTTGTTGTAAGTGGAGTTTGTTTCACGTAAGATTATAATAATAGTAGTATTAATAATTATGGAAATGATACTGATTAATACATCTTAATTAAAATGAATCTAATTCTAAAGCAATATTGTTAAGTTTTCCTCCAGATATGAAGGGCAATGTATATCTTAACATAGTTTACCACCTCAGAATAATTTGACAAGAGCAAAATGAAAATCGTGTATTTTAGTGTAGAAACCTATGCATTTTTCTGTAGACCATCCCACCTTATCTTTGACGGTTGGGCTTTACCACCGGGTAATATGGTGGTTTAAACTTAAAATAAGCGCAAAAGATGGATCTACGATTAGCTTAAGTCGTGTGAGTTTGAGTATAAGAACTGTATAAATAGGAGCGTTGTATGCTGGATGAAAAACTTTAGAGGCTGTACGCCCCCTTAGTAGGATGATGGTTAAAAATACATGATAAATATAAAGCTCAATTTAAATTCATGAAAACTACAATACAAATTAAAACAAATAATGATGTTAATATCCTTTTCTCCATAATGTATTTTACGTAGGAAACGAACATCCTTGGACAAGGAAAGGATCTTGATCCATGCCAACTTGATGATGGCAATGACATTAGCGTACTTTATGACCTTTGCAAGCAGCAGCGCAAAATCGAATCAGGTATGTAATATATTGCACATAATACAGACTAGACATTTAGTATGGAATATTTTTTCGCAGAATTCCAAGACTGGTCTGGAATGGGTCTGCATAAACCGCACGGGGTAAATATTAATTGGGGTGTGTCGGGAGATGGTGTAAAGTAATTGTTTGACAGAAAATGGGCTCTCCATTAGTTTACATTATGGCGCTCATAATGTAGTGAATTAGCCTAAAATGGCGGATTTAAGGAGACTGAATTTGATTTTTGTGGGGGTAAAATTTCTGAATTTGAGCAACATTATTATGATATTATCAAATTTATTGAGGTTTGAGCCTGCTGAACCTAAATACCAATAAGTGTTCGTCAGAACTGAAATGCACTTGCAATCTACCAGTTTGAAAGTGGGAGGAGTTGTACAAAATATGGCTTGAAAAGTGGTACGCACTCAGACAGTTTGAATGGCACCCTGGGGCCAAATGTTATAAACTTACTGTACACAAAGAAACAGCATGATTTCATTGGACAACCAAGAATCCGCGCAGTTGCTTTGTACCGTAAGTTTATAACATTTGACCTCAGGGGGACCGTTCAAACTTTTTGAGTACGAACCACTTTTAAAAGCCATATTGTAAGCTCCTCCCATGTTCAAAAAATTGATACATTGCAAGTGTATTTCAGATGTGATGAATGCCAATTGCTAACGAAATTGAGGAAATATCACCTCAAACCCCTATAAATTTGATAATAACAGAACAAAGTTGCATTAAGTCAGAAATTGTGTCCACCAGAAAGCTCAAATTCAGACTCCCTTAATCCGCCATTTTAGGCAAATTCGCTAAATTGTGAGCACCATAATGTAAACTCATGAAAAGTACATTTTCTATCAAACAATTATTTTACATCATCTCCCTACATACCCCAATTAATATTTAGCGCGTGCGGTTTATGCAGACCCCTTCCAGACCAGTCTTGGAACTGTGCGAAAAAATATTCCATACTAAATGTCAAGTCTGTAGTTGCTGTAAGTCATTAAAAAATATGAAATTAATGCTCAAGAAACATTAGTAGAATATTTACTAAAGTTTTGAATAGCTCTTCTCATGGTCGATTTCATTATTTTTAAAAGTCTCAAAATTGTTCATGTTTATTTTCTAAATAGGAATGAACATATCTAAGCTTTCAGTGGCTTTCAGTCATTTCCTTCATATTTCCTCCGTAGCCTTAATGTTTCTTGATTATTATGGAATTCTTGTAATAAAGTCCTCCCATATATAGCAATAATGAAAAATTCAAGTGAGCGATACAAGAGGTCAGGCAAGTCACTGGATCTTAATTTGGCAAAACAAGTCTAACAATATTTAATTATGTTCTTTTATTAATTACGGTTTCGAACATGTCTATTCAATACCTTTGAAACAGTGGCACGGGTGCTCCTTTCTTCTGTATGGACATACGTTTGCCGCAGGTCACGCAAGGTGCTGGCTTATGTCTGATCCTCAGTACGCATATTACCATGGAATAAATACCGGTACCTATTAGTTCTAACATCTCCTTCAGAGCTATACTCTGCTATTTGATATCAATAAATCTGCTGTTTAATGTTATTTTTTTATAACCTGGTGTTCTTCTTCATCAGATCGCCTGTCTCACAGTAACCATATTGCGGTACAACATGCTCATATCAGTGTTTTGCTGCATGCTCGTCGAAGCTCTGCATCTTTACCGTATGATAGTGCTCGTTTTCGGGATTGAGAGAAATTTTAGAGTTGCTTACATCTTCATTAGCTGGGGTAAGGGCATGAATAAATAAAAGACAAACTAAACTAGCGAATTCCGGGGAAAACTTAAGACCACAATAATCACAATGCGTCTTTCTAGCATGCCGTGAGTTGCTAGTTGAGGTTTTGATTCCGTGCTGGCGCCATTCTCCGATTTCTTGAGTTAACACCGGCAATTGCTATATGAGTTTGTTTGCAGGTAATATATCGTAGTACATTGAGTAGTTTAAGCCGTTCTTTTCCCGTGCTATGATTATATTTTCTTTAGTTATTACCAAAAACTGGATCCCTTCATGTGATCTGCTGTTTTTTCTGGTACGTGGTTCACGATGCGTAGCTCGGAACTGTACTTAAAATCACATTATAAAAGTCATCATTCTAAAGAAATGAAAGCAATCTAAAACCGACAAATGTTTCACTCGATGGTCAAAGGGACTGCAAAATAAATACGTGTCCCGGGAGACTGTAATAAGGGACAGGCCAAAAGGGTGGGATAATGGGGAGGGTGGTCATGGCCGACCAAAAGGGACAGGCACAGTGGCGGTGCCGGGATTTTTTCGAGGGGCATTGAGGAAGCAAAGTGAATTTCAGGGAGGGGGGCAAAATCAACAAATTTTGCGCAAAATTGCTGCAAAAAGTTAAAATTTTCGCAATTTTGGGTTTTACAGGGGAGGGGCAAGATCTCTGACTGGGAGGCATTCTCCCCATGCCCCCCCCCCATGGTGCAGCCACTGGAAAGGCCTGGGCCTCAAGGAAGAACAGATTATTTTTTTATTGTGTTTTCAACTGACTGAATGCCCAAAACAAACAAAGGCAAGACATACTGTCATGTCAGTTCAATGGGACGACGGTAATTTTGGTCTATTATTTTGAAGCAGCACAATAATTCATTTCCCTCACTAAATATTGCTAAAGGTGTGTGAAAAATGTTCAGTGAATTTTCAAATAAGCAAACTTTACCGCTTTTGTTCGCATCATATAATTGGAACAATTAAAAGCCCAAAATTAACATGTACCGAGGATAAAGATCAAGTAAGAGGCAAGTAATTTTGGACAAGCTCTGGGAATGTTTTATAATCAGTTCGAATTAAACAAGAAACATGGAAGCAAACAACCAACGGGCTATATGGAAGATGTAAGCCTCAGTCTTCCACACAGGAATGTGAATTTCAAATGGGTTTACCTGAACGGATGAGGTCATTTGAATTATATTTCAACGGGAATAGCCCAGTATTACTAGTGAAGAAGATTAATAATATTCTTTAGCTGAACTTAGCACCATCTCTTTCTTATTTTGTATTACATGAAATGGTGTGTTTCTAAACTATGGTAACTTTAAGGTAAATATCTCCATGAACACAATACATCAACTTCATGAACTTCACACAAAACTTTGTATTTTACTTGATCAGGTGTGCCTATGTTAATGACCACCGTTACAGCTTCAATTGGTAGAGAACATTTGCACGACCACGAAAGGTACAGTATAACCAGAATGTGTATGATCATTGTATGACCTTTTATTATAGTGTATACTATTGTCTTATGACAATTTATATGTGACGTGCCATGTCAAAAGGAGACACTTTTGGGCAGGTTATCAATTTTGAGGTTTTTACATATCTTAAATATAGAGATATTTTTGTCCACAACGCTGTTTTCCCCAATGAAATCGGACACTCCTAATCGAAGATATTGAGTTCGTAAGTTATGGTATTATAAAATTGGAAATTGAGATATCGGCCTTTAAAAATATTATTGACAATGTTGAGAAGTAGGAATTACCTTGAAAAATGTCTCAAAAATACAAGATGCCAATTACATTTTGGTCTGAAACTATCAGACAATATTTTAACATTAATAACATCACAATTTCGCAATAAACCCAAATTGTGAAAACATCACCCCCGGGCAGATTTTTGGTGGCTATTTCTCCTGCCCAAAAGTGTCTCCTTTTGATATGACACGTCACATATAAAGGTTGACAATGCGAATCATTGACCCAAGGAGTTGCACTACTTAATTAACACAGACAATCTAAAACACTTAGTGCTCAGATCAGAAGCAAGATCCATGTTTTAATTTGAATATTTGTAATACCTGGGACCAATGTAGCTAAATAAATCAAGTTGTTGTTAAGATTCGGAGTTCACTGTTATTAAAATGAATGAATGGCGCTAATTGGTCTTCTATAATAAACCAATCATACGTGCCCCCTTTATGATTGTTCTCAGGTGCTGGTTGACAGGGCAGTTTATTTGGGCCTTCATCGCCCCAGTAATCGCCATTCTGACGGTAAGTACTTGGCTCAGGGGTACAAGACTATCTATCGTAAAGGACACTAGCGACATTTTTAAAACTTAATTATCAGCTTAATAGTAGTATTTGATACTTGAAAATGCTTCAAGAAGTATCATTCCTGATCAAATAGTGAACGATACCAATATTTTGGTTATTTACGGCTTAACCACGCAAATGTTACTGGCACTTGAGCCGTTTCATGTCCATGCACCTCTACTTTTCATAACTTGTGTGTGTGTGTGTGGGGGTGTGTGTGTGGGGGGGTGTGTGTGTGTGTGTGTGAATTTATTATTGCTGCTGTTATTGTTGTAGTTGTCATTGTTGATGTTTTTGTTGTTATTATTTTTATTATTATTATCAATTTAGATGACCTTATTAGTATTATTATTATTATCATTCAGATCAACTTAGTAATCCTAGTGATCATCGTGTGCAAAACCTTGGGAGTAGCTGAGGCTGATAAACAGGACGGAATTCATTCCATCAGGTAGGTTATCGACCTACAACATATGAAACATTTGGTTCCAGAGCCATTATAGGTGACAAGATCATTCAATATTTCCAAAGGTAGCAATTATCAATTTGAAATACAGGAAAATAGTCATAACTTCGCAACCGTGTGTCCTAGTGACATCAGAATTTCAGTAAAGTGAGCTAGGTTACTGAGCAGATTGTGATAAGACAATATTCAGAATTGTCTCTTTTAGACTGATTGGATCACACCATGTTATATATACAAGCAGTAAGACCTGAAACCGTTAAATTCTTAAAGGGACCCCAAATCACATAAATGGAATATTTTGTTTATTTAGCACTTAAAACATAGCTACGCCTTAGCAATGTCAAAACATAGCTACGCCTAAGCAATGTCAAAACATAGCTACGCCTAAGCAATGTCTTGTTGTTCTATTTCTCCAACAGAATTGGGCTGCGAAGTACAGCCTTGTTACTTCCAATGGTTGGAGTAGCTTGGCTGATTGGACTCCTTGGCAACACCAACATAAACGTCGCGTACGTTTTTGATTTACTGAGTGCATTGCAGGTGAGTGTGGACACCGGATGTAGACGTTTATCAATGGGGAAACCTCATAAGCCATCGTACATGTTTCAAAAGAGTGTTGTATAAAATTGCTTGACATGGTGAAGACCATCGTTAGACTGCTATATTTATTTCATAATATAGAATTGAAAATTTAAAGGAAGCCCCAATTTCTTTTGACGATGTAATTAGATCATGTTTATATCATGTAAAATATCAAGATTACCCCCTGTTTTCTCAACGACACTACCCCTGTTGTAATTGTAAACAATGCCTGTTATTAAAATGACTCGATCTCTCTCTTGAAAAAAAAGAAGAAAGCTGGCTGATGTAACTTTATAGACTACATGCATGACGTGTGGTTCCGCTTATAAGAATGACCCGGGTCACATCAGGACACAAGCTTGTCTTTTAGCCAAAGACAAAAAGATTGATCGCTTTCCTATGCTTAATGCTTTGTTCTACTATATAATTTATGTATATTTTCCCTTCAGGTGTTTCTATGTCTGTACACATAATATGTTCACACATTTGTCAATATTATTTTCTGTTTAATGCAGGGGATGTATCTGGTTTTCGTCACCTGCTATGTTAACTCAGAGGTACGTAGTTATAACTCCATCAACCCGTAAAAGGATTTTAATTCACAATTCAAATTTTCCTTGAGAAAATGGTCAAAATTGGTGTACAACACGGAAAAAGTAGCAGACAAATACAAACCACTTGCGTTCAAGACAACAGTTTTTACACGTTTTGTACACATATCATACGCAACATAAACAACTGCTAATTAAAGAAGTGTGGCAGATCGACATCCTCATCCCCACACTTAATCCTATCAACATTTTGCATCAGAATAAAGCTCATATTTGTCTCATTCTCTCAGCGAGATTTTAAGCCTGCAATATGTTCCGTTTAGCTTTAATACGAACGAAAAAGTGACCATCCCTCATGATGGGATACCAGTATACTGTTCTATGGGCCGGTGAGAAACACATTGGTGCTTCTCATATCAAAACCACTAATGCAAATTAATTCAATTTTTTTTAATCAGATTATTTTGTTACAAGTCTCAATGTTAGGTACAAAACACAGTATTAACATATTTAAAGCAAAACCTCTTATGTTACCTCTGGGCAGTTTTGTTTTAAAACATATTCAAGGGCCACAAGTACATAGGAGGTTTTCCTACCCAACGACAATTATTTTAGTTCCATAACCATGCTCATCAGGATGGTCAATAGATATCATTTGTAAAATTTCTTCTAAACCAATCCAAGTGAATAAGTGGGTAAAATGGTGCTAAACATACCCACAATGACGTGTCGTGCTACACTGTAGCAGTTTCCTTTTCTTGTAGCACTTTCTCAATTTGAGAAATGTAGGATTTTACTTGGATTTGTTTATAATAAAGACATAATGTGATTCCTTTTGTTTCTAAATCACCTTCAAGTAGTCCCAGCAATCACAAAAACGTTTTTAAAACGTTTTAAATAAGTTATATTTTGGGTTTTGGTAAATTTGGTTTAGGTAAAAACGTTTTAATAACATTAAAATGTCGGGTTATATAAAGGTCATGAAATCGTTTTAAAACGTTTTGTATGAAAACACACTGCAACAATAGTTTTTAAATGTTTTCGAAATGTCATTGTAAACTATTACTGAAAACATTTTTGGCCAAATATTTTTTTCAACACTTAACATTATGTTAAAATATTCGCACCCAGCAAACACAGAAATGTTCTTAAAATGTTTTTTTTACAAAACGTTTTAATAACATTTAAATGTCGGGTTATATAAAGGTCGTGAAAACATTTTAAAAACGTTATTGTAAATATTTTGGGCAATCATTTTTTGCAAAATATTTTTTCAACCCCAAAATAACATTCTGTTTAGAATGATTTGTACCAAGCTTTCAAAAATGTTTTTGGAATGTTATTAAAACGTTTTTATACCCTTTATATAACCCGACATTTAAATGTTTTCTGTAAAACATTTGTGTTTGCTGTGCAGTAAATTACCAACAAAGGTTATTTAATATTATGAAAACGTTTTATACCATCAATGTACCCTTTATATAACCCGACATTTAAATGTTTTCTGAAAACATTTTATAACCTTTTGCGAATTATGTCGAAAACGTTTTGTGCCAGCGCTATACTCAGATCTAAACATAATATTGATTTATTGACTTTTGTTATTAATTTCAGGTTCGTAATGCATTGAAGAGCGAATGGAGTAGAAGAAATGGACGGGTCGAACATATAAATGTAAGCTAATATATCATACTAATTATTAAGGTTTTACAAAAATGCACCATTCATAGATAATAAATGAATGCCTATCAAGATTAAAAACATTACCAAAAATAGAAAATAGGTAAATGTATATAAAAAGAGAGAAAAAAACTTGCGATCCCAGAATATTTATTATCGACAAAGTCTTGCGCTCAAAATGACAACAAATCGTCACAAACCCAACATCTATAAATATACCATTCTTTGGGATGGGTGTCATTTTCTTCGGGAGAGGTCACAAATAATGGTGGTAGTCCTATTTTTTGTACACCAAAAATATGGATGAATTATAGCCGGAGGTTAGAAACTGAAAATACATCTCTACTATTATAAAATATATTAGATTTAAAGAAAAAGTATTTCAATTAATGATAACTTTATTATATTTCTCTTCTATTTTGTAGCTTCGAAGGATAAATGTCCGACCAGCGGATGACCCAATAGATACGACAGATGACTAATGATAGATGTCCATAAATGTGACATGAACAATTGAAATGAGTCTAATGTCGCCAATATGTAGCCTAACTAGTAACATAGAGTTTAATTTGCATGTTGTTTGCATCAAACATAGCAGTTTTAAAGGACTAGTAACTGGTGTAACAATAATCAGTATATTTGACATTAGCATCATTTAATTACACGTATTACATTAATTACACGTATTCATTACACGTATAATTATCTGCATGTAAAAACAATATATTTCTGCATATGAAAACGGTTATAAATGTTATTGTATCAAACATTTGAAAAATGAGAAAATTAATGTACAATATATATAGAAAAGGTACCAAATCCTTTACCTATTGCCAAAATATCAAGAAAATTTGAATGGTTTACGCACTATTCTCTTATTGTTAAGTCAAGACATTACTGCCTGAAAATAGTTTGAGAAAACTTGAGAAAGATTAAAAGACAACGATATCATCGCAGAAAGTAAAATATGCAAATTAAGCATTTTCAGAATGCCTGCACATAACACTTGTTTAAAACCACCGTTCTCAACCCATTAAAAATGGGTCATTTTGTTTAGAGTTATATGCATGCAAATTAATAACATAACGCATCAAAGATTTAAAAAAATGCAAATTTTGTTTTCAAAGATGACAATTGTTTTTCTTTCATAAGTGGATTACTTAATCAGTTTCAGTCAACAATATCTCAAATTAAAGATGAGAAGATTACATATTTAAGTACATATATAAGTATCTGGTACCTTATTTATCTTGAGCCCTGTATTCGTGACGTATGACCATGTTCAATACTACCATCAATCGTATTTTGTTGATCGTCAATATATCACTCCTATGAGTATATTATGTTAGATCAAGAAATACTTTTGATCAGGGGAACAATATAATGTATTGAAATAGATCGTGTTGTTGCGATTTAAAGATGTGAGAGAAACCCAAGTGCAATCAATTGTATACATTAAGGTAGTGTATAATATGTTTACATACAACAACTGTATGGATAATAGCTGATAATGACACATGTTGTGTTGTATATTCTAAATTTTGTATAAACTATTTATAGGTATAAAAACAAAGAGCCTGTATATAAAACAAATTTATCAAATGTAGTTTGATATAAAAGAATACGATAATGTAATGTGGATATACCATGATATCTGAATGTTTCTAAGAAATAGTATGAATAGAGTAAAGTGAAGATCAGAACTTAAATTTAATTTTCAACATGGTATTATCATTGACAATACATTTTCACCTAATAACATAAAACAAACAAAAAATGTATTTTATTTTATCCTTATTCAACCTGGGTAAACCTTTCAATGCACTAGCACTTTTCTGTCAAGGTGCCCAGAAGAAAAACAATATAATAAATTAATAAAGGGGAAAAAAGAATTTGATGCAATTAAATGTAAACATTACAAAACTGGTAGATGTTCTTGTATTATAGAGGATGACCATCGAGCTATGTGAAATATTTTGAATTGTACCAGTGGTAGGAGTAGCCAGGTAGCTTTTTATTGTAATTGTTTCTTGTAAAATCTTTATTGAGGCCTTAATAACGTCAATGACAAGCAGGCTGGCTGTCGTATGCATCGGGATATGTGTGATTCATTAACTATGATATAATAAGTCCTATTATTTGCTCCAATTCTAGTGACACTTCAAGCATATTGTCTTAGTTAGGATTACACAATATGATCACTAGAGGGACATGAAAGCGAGCACTAGAGCCATGTTATAATTATTAATTTTCAAAGCAAAAAGCTAATATATATTTACACAATTTACTCATGAATTTTAGTTGGGTCTGAAACGCAGACACCACATTATACTCGTGCAAAATGATACCTAAAATTGTAAGGATGAAACATAAACACCTGCCAACAAATGATTACCCCCACCCTTAATGACCATTAGTTTGGGAATGCAATCAAAGCAGAATTTATTTCTGCGCATTATGACACATCATTTGTTGCAGTGGTCCCAATATTGATGCCGTAACGTACATTTAAATGAACGTAACATAAGATTTGAAAATTGCAGCACAATCCTCTTGCCTTGTATTCAGTATCCAGAAGCTCTTACCCGGGGGGCTGAGATAGGTTTTTTCCGCCCTGAAGAAAGGATACAGGATGACGCCCTACACACCCTCCCCCCACCCACACACCCACATACACAACATCAGTGGCGGATGCCGAGCGAGCAGTCAGATGGGCCAATTTGAGAAACATTCTGAACTTAATATGATTTTTAAAACATAAAGCGTATGGGTGTCCAAAAGAAATGCGAAATCGTGCACTTGTTTATTCATATGGAGGGACTTTTGGCACTATTATTGTGTAAAGTTTTAGTAAAAAATGTGCGAAAATGAAGGCCCAATTGAAGCCATTCGAGGACCATTATTCACTTTTATTATATGCCTTGTTATTAAGTTAAAGTGTACTGGTGTTAACAAGAAAAGCGAAAACGGGTACTTGGTTATCCATACGCAGGGGGTGCCTCAGGAGGAAGCCCTCCCCCCTGAGAAGTTGGAAAATTTTGTAAAATGAAAGCCCAATTGAAGACATTTGGTGAACGATTTTGATACTGTTTTTGTGTTCATTATTAATTTATTTTAGGCCTAATTATTACGTAATGACTTAAAACATAAAGTGTACGGGTATCCAAAAAAAAAAAATGCGAAAACATGCACTTCTTTATCCATACGGATACACTAATATCATTACTTACTTGGGGGGGGGGGGTTGATATTGAGTTCCCCCATCCCAACATGTGAAGGGGACATATGTTCCCTGTCCCCCGGGATTGACGCCCATCTATAAATTTAGACTTACGCCTCTCGGAAAGGGCTTCAAATCCATATGGATAAAGAAGTGCACGTTTTCTCATTTCTTTTTGAATACCCGTACACCTTGCATGTGCCACCCACAAGTCACCCTACTTCTGTTTCAGTGCTGCCCCACAAGCCACCCTCCTTTTATGTGTCACTCTGTATGCCAATAGTACATGTAGTCATAAAGCGTGATTTACTTTTCCACCCCCATCCCCTTTTCTCATGATTACAAGTAAAAGTCACGATGTGATGCCCTTTATAGATGACCAACAAGCGTTTTTTTTCTCCTCCCTCAATTTACTCCTGATAGCTCCTGTTACAAGCCACCATTCATTCATGTGCTGCCTCACTAGCCGCCCTTCTTGTATATAGGAAACCCTGTAGGCATATTATAGTTATAACTTCTGTTGTATTTTTCACCCCTCTTTTCTCCTGGCTACTACAACGTTTTTTCTCTTCGTCCTACTTTTCTTCTTCTATGTGCCGCCCACAGGTCACCCTCCTTGTATGTGTCACCCTGTACGCTCATAGTTATAAAGCATGATATACTTTTACACCCCCCTTCTCCTGGTTACAAGTTACCATGTGCCGCCTATTATGGGTGACTGACACGCATTTTTTTCACAAGCCCTCCTGGTATGTTGCACCACACAAGCCACCCTTATTGTATGTACTACCCTGTAGGTCTATAGTTCCCGCTATCTTCCCTATTTTGCCTGATTACATGCCACCCTACTTAAATGTGTCGCCTGTTACGAGTCGTACTTGACTCAAGGCCAAAATCACCTTTTACCCGAACTCACACGAATGCACAACACAAATGCACTGTTTGATTAAGCTAACAAAATCTTAAGTCTTTAATTGAAAGCACGTTATCATTGGTACAATATATGACAACAAATGCACATACACAATAATCAAATATAATCAAATCGGCAGAAGAATATACATTCCTTTCTTGGAAGAAGTACGTTCTTGGACGTATTTTAGATCTTCTCCGACAACACTGGCAAATAGTAGTACTTTGACTACATAAAATATTTCTGGTTTGCAATTTCCTTTCTTTGAAGGAATTGGACTGTAAGCATTTGTGTACATCCATATCAAAAGGATGGACTTGTCGGCTGCTACATGTGTCTCATTTCACATAAATAACTGGGAATAAATACCATAGTCATTTCAAGTGGGGTTCACTTTATATCAATCCCAAGTCACATGGCTTATTTAATACAGAGAACATTCCATAACCATGTCACTTGGGGATGATTTGAAGTGACCTCCACTTGAGATGAGTCTGGTATTTATTCCTAGCTATTATGTGAAATGAGGCACATGTAGCAGCCGACAAGTGCATCGTTTTGATGTGGATGTACACATTTTAGCTAGCTAGCCCAGATCAACACTATCAACTGTGACAATAATAAAGGCTATTGCAGCCTGTCAGATCTGTATCCAGATGATAATAATTGTAACAAAATTTCATAAAGTCGCCTCTACAATCCGCAGTAGACCCTGATGTCCTACTTTGGTCCATTTTCGTAGCTTTGAAATAACCATATTTCCAGCTTGTCGGTGAAAATATCCATCCATCTCCATCGCTCAGAGGCTGTTTTAAATAGCACTGTAGGAAACTCATGATCTCCAGGGCCACACTCAGTAATACTTCTTGAGTATCCTGATTTTAACTGGTTAACATTAAATACTCTCATTTTGAGAGCTATAGCCAGGGACAGGCGATTTGCGCGGAACTTTTTTTCCGCGCAATTCCGCGCAATTGGCTATTTTTTTTCCTATGGGCAGGGATACATGATTTGCACTGAAAAAAGAGTTCCGCGCAATTCCGCGCAATTTGCTATTTTTTTCCGCGCAAATCGCCTGTCCCTGACTATAGCTACATCCATTCACATTACAATCACATCGATACAGGTCTGCCTAGAATTATTACAAACATGATGTTTTATCCCCCATCTGGGATTTTCCCAATGTTCTAATCATAGACATTAACATTTCACCTTACATCACTTCCTGTGGGTTTTTCCCGTGATGTCATTCTTTCTTTATACAGTCTCAGGGATTTCCCCTTGACATAAATAAATAGTCTTCACAAATGATGCTGTTATTTCCATCATAGGGGTTTTCCAGAAAAGTCTTAGTAAACAAACTAGTGCATGATTATAAAGGTAACTTCCCCTATTTCATGATCCACAATTATACAGGGTACATCACACGCCCTTTGTTGGCGAAGAGCGTAATTTTCTTCCTTTCTGCTTTTTCTCTTTCCTTCTTTCTCTTTTTTTCTTCTCTTCTCTTCTCTTCTTTCTCTTCTCTTCTCTTCTCTTCTCTTCTCTTCTCTTCTCTTCTCTTCTCTTCTCTTCTCTTCTCTTCTCTTCTCTTCTCTTCTCTTCTCTTCTCTTCTCTTCTCTTCTCTCTTCTTCTCTTCTCCTCTCCTCTCCTCTCCTCTCCTCTCCTCTCCTCTCCTCTCCTCTCCTTTTTCCTTTTCCTTTTCCTTTCTCCTTTCTCCTTTTTCCTTTTTCCTTTCTCCTTTTTCCTTTCTCCTCTCCTCTCTTTTTTCGCCGCCGTTTTTTTAGCCCGGGGACGCGCACACCCAAAAGCCACCCCAGAATACTCGCATGGTATACATTGAAGGGAATCTGTTTTGTTTTATGCATTGGGGGATCAAAACATGTGATAATCAATAACAATCGTCATTATTCACATCAGTGAACATTATTCACGTAATGTCAAATTGAAACATGAAGATTTTAATATTTTTCTGACCTACAAGGCCTAAATGGCCTGCAATTACAACTTATCCTTTCAGTAGTCAAGCTAGATTTAACATTTTCTGATTGGGAGTTGTTACCAACAGATGTAACCCCTCTGTCTCTCACTTTTTGTGACCCTCTTGGTCCCAAAGAACATTAAACTTTTCATGTTTTAATGTGGGATTATATAAACAATGACTACTGATGTAAATAATGACATTTTTTTATTTATCGATTATCACATGTCTCCTCCAAATTCACGAAACAAGAACAATAATATAATCCAATAAGAGCCGAAAATATTTCCTTCCATGGATATTGAATACAAGATACATACTTGACGTTTAGTAATGAGTATTAGTTCGCAAAATGGCAAGACTGGTCTGGAAGGGGTCTGCATAAACCGCATGGGCTAAATATTAATATAAAAAAGATGGTGTAAAATAATTGTTTGATAGAAAATGTGCTTTACATGAGTTTACATGACTTTAAACTTAAAATATGGCTCTTAAATGTGGTACCCACTCAGAAAGTTTGGATCGCCTCCCTGAGGTCAAATGTTACAAACTTACGGTACAAAACAACCTCGCGAATTCTTGGTTGTCCAATGAGCTCACGCTGTGTCTTTGTGTGCAGTAAGTTTATAACATTTGGCCCTAGGGGGGCCATTCAAACTTTCTGAGTGCGTACCACTTTTCAGAGCCATATTTATAAAGCTTCTCCCGCTTTCAAAAATGGTAGATTACAAGTGCATCTTAGTTCTGACGAACACTTATTGGTATTTAGGTTAAGTAAATATCACCTCAAACCTCAATAAATTTGATAATTTCAGAATAATGTTGCTCAAATTCAGAAATTTTACCCCACAAAAATCAATTTCAGTCTCTTTAAATCTGCCATTTTAGGCCAATTAACTACTTTATGAGCACCACAATGTAAACTAATGTAAAGCACAATTTCTGTCAAACAATTACTTCACCATCTCCCGACACACCCCAATTAATATTTACCCCGTGCGGTTTATGCAGACCCCTTCCAGACCAGTCTTGGCATTTTACGAAAAATTATTCCATACTAAATGTCAAGTCTGTAAATAGGATTTTGCTGCAACTTTCAAATTTTGGGTTACTTTCACTTAAATTTACGCTGCGACATCAATATTGGGACCATTGCAACAAATGAGGTGTCATAATGCGCAGAAATAAATTCAGCTTCGAATGCATGTCCCAGATTTGGCATACGATCAACCGTTTTAGAATAATGAGCATTCAGGGGGGTAATTATCTATTGGCAGGTATTTATATATAAAGACTGCACAAAAAGTAACGCAGCTGTTATCAATACGCCAATAACGTCAGAACTAATTATTGTGTTCACAATATTTTAGTACAGACAGAAGGATGATTTATTTACGCTTATTTTTGATACCCTATGTGTCCAATTTTGTTCAATATTAACAACACAGCAGCGTTTTTAAAGAAAAGTACTCGAATTTAAAAGTTGCAGCTGTTTGTATTGATTTGCAGTCAGCGCGAAGACAATGGAGGGATTTTCGTGCCACAATGCTTGCGTAATATACCATTGATCGCTGTAAACTGCAACTTTTAGATTCGGATATTTTTCTTTAAAAGCACTACTGTCTTGTTGTTAACGACATTTGACAAATGGGGTATCAAAATACGCGTAAATAAATCATCCTTCTTTCTATGTAGAAATATTGTGGAAACAATTATTAGTTCTGAAGCTATAGGGGTATTTATAACAGCTGCGTTACTTTTTGTGCAGACTTTATTATATGATGTATACAATATAAATATAAATATATAATCCTCGATTTTGCACAATATATAGAATATGCACTTTTCATATTTCCATTTGTTTTCAATTGTAAGTGAAAATAATTAAGTCACACAATAACGAACCACATTCTTGAAAATCAGTTTCCAATTACATTTTAAATTATCCAATAGAACCCAATAGGTTTTAAGCTTTACTTGGCATTTATGTGACTTATTTTAAATATTATATATCTAAATGTGGACAAACAAATAATGCTGTATGTTCATAAGTAATAATGATACAATAAATTATAATAACAACTATTAAAACATGCTTAAAAATGTAAATTAAAAATATTATGTATATCGTACAAAAACATGTTTTGTTAATTACATCCAATGGACTAAAAAAGGAAAACATAAAATAAAATTTACAATGGAAATAACAAAATGTGTCTTGTGTCTCTTTCGTTCTCTTCCTGGCAAAACTAAGAAATATTTGTGTGTGTGTGTGTGGGGGGGGGGTGTTTTTGATTAGGTGATGGTAGCGATGGTAAGGTGTTAAAATACATTATTTGACTTTCATAAAAAAATACGTACACCAACATTTCCCTTTATCGTGCTCATAATCGATATTCATGTCTTGACCATATTTGGGAAGCGAATATGTTAGCTACCCATCAACTTGTACTATTAGCTACATAATGTAAGAATATTTAGAATTCATATCGGTTGTTTGAATCTGAATAAACATAAGTAAAGAAGGGCAACAAAAGACAGACTGTACCAAGTTTAAGAATATTGTTCGGTAGTTTTATAATATAATTTAATTAAAACAAAACAATTTCATAATGCTAACAATGCAATGCCATAATACCACACATTTTTTATGTATTCTTATTATTCATAACTGGGTTTGAAACTGCATTGAATGGTGCTATTTCAAATTGGACAGTTGTAGCTACACGTGAAATACCCCGTGTACAATCAATCATGTTAATGAAATTTATTTGAGCATTTTTCATCAGATAAGAAACGGGTTTTTAATATACCCTTATTATTTAACATGAGAACAATACAGTTTGTTCTTTACTACTCAGTGCAGTTTAAATTTAGTACGTATGCGAATATCAACAATAAAACAGTACGACTAATAATACTAAGAATTAAGTAAGAATAAGTTGAAACATTAAAGAATGAGGAGAAAATTTAACTTTCAGTATGACCATAAGAAGAGCACACTTCATGTTAATATCTTTGAAATAGTTACAATAGTCTGTCCGATTAAATTTAGCTCCACACTGCTTATGGTACATCACATAGGGCCTAATGTAATATGAAATCTGACCGATTAAAACTAGGCCAACACTGCTAATGGTACATCACATAGAGCTTAATGTAATATGAAGTCTGACAAATTAAAACTAGGTCTACATTGCTTATGGTACATCACATGGGGCCTACAGTTATGACAAATATCCAAATCTACACTGGAGAAAATTGCAAAAAGCTGCTTGGTGTCACATTTTTCTGGTATATTCTAACAACTTTGAGTTTAAATGACATTTGACGATTGTTATGGATATGTTTGTAACTTTTGTTTATTTATTCAACGTCATTTTGTCTCCTGAAATACTCAAATGGAAACTTTAAAAATGGTTCCGGTTGGATTTCGCTCCTTTTGGAACAAAAGAATACATTTCTCTTATTATTTTCCACTTCGCCGGTGGGAGGTAAAAAAGAGAGAAAAAAATGTTTAAACATTAGTGGTCCAATGTTATTAGATTGCCAAGGTAACTGCAACTTGGAGTAAGAGCCTTTTGGAACAAAAATCTCCAAATACTAACTTTGCTTCCAACTGTCGCTATTGGGTCCCGTATTGGGTGTATACGATTATCAGGCAATGGTTTTTGCAGCAGCGCCATACTACCAATATATAATTAGAAATATTGGTAATTCATCACCCAACCAAGCGATGGCGCTAACCGTCTGCATTACAAAACAGTCTCGATCTGTATACCAGCTCATGATACAGTAGCTTGGTGCATCGCTACAAAATTGCAACACCAATTTCTAATCACTCAATTAACCGATGGCGCTATGTTTTGTATTGTAACAAATTGCTACATACGGGCTCATGTTGCAGTTGGACATCACCACAAATAATATTTAGCAATATTGGCAATATACCCCACCCATAGGGTATATTGCTGATCCATTAATTATCCTTTTCTGGTGCATTGTGGGATTGAAAAGGGGGCAAATCGATCGCTAATTTGCTCCCTTTTCTATCCCACAATGCACCAGAAAAGGATAATTAATGGATCAGCAATATACCCTATTAACCGAGGGCGCTAGTATATGTCTGCATTGCAGTAATCATCGATTACTAACAGTTATCCATGCAACATTTTGTTCGATAATTAACACAATTGTTATGGGATATTAATCATAGTGTCAAAAAAGACGATCTGCGCAGCTCTCATTCTTTGCTGTTTTGATCACTCAATCTCATTATGGTATGCAGGCATTTCCAAATATCACGCTCAAAGATTTTCCATATTATATCAGTCATTCTGACTTTCAAAATCCTGGTGTTTTAAATATCAATAACATGTCTAATAACAGGTCCGTCCCTGGGGTCCATCTAAATAACAGGTCCGTCCCCGGGGTCCATCTGAATCAAGTCTTATATATTCACAACACCTGTCCCACCAAATGAAAATTTCACAATGAGGGTTCAGTGTTTTGTCAATTTTGTCATGAACATAATTAGGTAGCTGTCATTAAATTAATATGTCTTCGGATTCTAAAAACCGAAACATTCCTGGGAACCATAGACTTGATTTTGATTAATGTTTTTCGAAATGTGAAGAAAAGAAAAGTGAAGTTGGACACATATAATTTTTACTTGCCTCGTAACATAATACAGCTGAAATCTGAAATAATAAACTATATCTTCGGTATAATATAGTAAACTAAGTACAAGCTGAAAAAACCCCAGCTTCAACAGACATTTGTAGCATATGATGAAATAAGCTATCGTCAGTAGATAGCAACATACTTACACGTTTAAATAAGCTATATAGTAGATAGCAACACACTTACACGTAAAATAAGCCATTAGTAGATAGCAACACACTTACACGTAAAATAAGCTATTAGTAGATAGCAACATACTTACACGTAAAATAAGCTATTAGTAGATAGCAACACACTTACACGTTTAAATAAGCCATTAGTAGATAGCAACACACTTACACGTTTAAATAAGCTATTAGTAGATAGCAACACACTTACACGTAAAATAAGCCATTAGTAGATAGCAACACACTTACACGTTTAAATAAGCCATTAGTAGATAGCAACACACTTACACGTTTAAATAAGCCATTAGTAGATAGCAACACACTTACACGTTTAAATAAGCTATTAGTAGATAGCAACATACTAACACGTTTAAATAAGCTATCTTCAGTAGATAACAACATACTTACACGTTTAAATAAGCTATCTTCAGTAGATAGCAACACACTTACACGTAAAATAAGCCATTAGTAGATAGCAACACACTTACACGTTTAAATAAGCTATTAGTAGATAGCAACATACTAACACGTTTAAATAAGCTATCATCAGTAGATAGCAACATACTTACACGTTTAAATAAGCTATCTTCAGTAGATAGCAACATACTTACACGTTTAAATAAGCTATTAGTAGATAGCAACACACTTACACGTAAAATAAGCCATTAGTAGATAGCAACACACTTACACGTTTAAATAAGCCATTAGTAGATAGCAACACACTTACACGTTTAAATAAGCCATTAGTAGATAGCAACACACTTACACGTTTAAATAAGCTATTAGTAGATAGCAACATACTAACACGTTTAAATAAGCTATCTTCAGTAGATAGCAACATACTTACACGTTTAAATAAGCTATCTTCAGTAGATAGCAACACACTTACACGTAAAATAAGCCATTAGTAGATAGCAACACACTTACACGTTTAAATAAGCTATTAGTAGATAGCAGCATACTAACACGTTTAAATAAGCTATCATCAGTAGATAGCAACATACTTACACGTTTAAATAAGCTATCTTCAGTAGATAGCAACACACTTACACGTTTAAATAAGCTATTAGTAGATAGCAACATACTAACACGTTTAAATAAGCTATCTTCAGTAGATAGCAACATACTTACACGTTTAAATAAGCTATTAGTAGATAGCAACACACTTACACGTAAAATAAGCCATTAGTAGATAGCAACACACTTACACGTTTAAATAAGCCATTAGTAGATAGCAACACACTTACACGTTTAAATAAGCCATTAGTAGATAGCAACACACTTACACGTTTAAATAAGCTATTAGTAGATAGCAACATACTAACACGTTTAAATAAGCTATCTTCAGTAGATAGCAACAAACTTACACGTTTAAATAAGCTATCTTCAGTAGATAGCAACACACTTACACGTAAAATAAGCCATTAGTAGATAGCAACACACTTACACGTTTAAATAAGCTATTAGTAGATAGCAACATACTAACACGTTTAAATAAGCTATCATCAGTAGATAGCAACATACTTACATGTTTTAAGTAAGCTATTAGTAGATATCAATTCGAAGTAGATAGAAGTAACGCTATGTTACTAAGTTTGTTCAATAGTGCAATTGTTTATGACAGTGGTGACAGTATACAGCGTTGATCACACCATTGTTTCATAAGCATTACGGTATAGGGCTTTTTAAAGCCCAGCATATGAGACGTATTTTAATTATGTTCCTACTCGGTCAGGTATAGCAACATTTTACGAAATTATATTACATCATTTGTCATGGGTATTTTTAGTACCTAAATTGACCAAAAGCGAGGTTCTTGCCACCCCCCATCCCCGTAGACTTATCATACAAAATAGAAAGGCCCATACAATTGAATGGAATTTAGTTTGATAATAAAATTCACACAAAATGTTTTTCGTGTGATTACAAACAAAATTAAATACTTTCCATTCTACGGCCATGTGCTGTTTTATACATGTATTGCTTGTATCATTAAATAAAAGTCCTTTCACAGTAAATGATATCCCTCTGAGACCAGGGTGCTGAAATTATAGCTTTCTTCACCAGATAGTAATATTTACTTAAATAATAATAATAATAATACTGTACCAAATTGCTGTATATCCATAAACATAACTAATATTTGCCACTACGAGAGTAAACTTACACTTTACTTGCAATAGGAGCAGTACGTGAACCGTGGTATACATGAGACATTTCAATAATTCAATTCTTAGTTCTGTACTGAATGAAATTATGAAAATTATAAACTGAAACTAACAAAAAAGTAAAATGTATATTAATAATTAATGTGCGTTACATCCATGGTTTCGTGGCAAGACTTTTGTGCAGATATAGGTTTTATTTATGTACAAAATATGATCATATCATACGTTATTATTATGATTGTCGACCAGGTATTAATCATGTCGACTCAAGAGCAAGCTTTCCACATTGTGAGGTTTACAACTTTATAACCGACAAACAAAAGCTCTGGGATTACTCTAACTTTTATTGGAAACAATCTGAAAATGAAAGATAGCCAAAACATTTGAATGCGATTTAAAAAAAAAACATGATCATGATTTTGTAAATCTCAATATTGTATGAAACGTCAGATTTGTATAAACAGTTAAATCAATCATAAAGACAAACTCCTCTAGACATAAGCGGCTTTAAAGTCAAAAACACAGTTCTCTCATAACAAATTACTGCAATATGCTGATTCTATTGTTTTATTCACAAGTGGCTTTATAACAAATTACTGCAATATGCTGATTCCATTGTTTTATTTTACATGTGGCTTTATAATAAAGAACAGACTACTTGCTTACTTTTTTTACATACATCATCAATAAATGTTGTTAACACAATATAATAGAACACCTTCTTTGCTTGACAACGTAGTTATACAGAATCGCTACCAAGGCAACTGACATCGAGATGCAAGATAGTTACTATGGCAAATGGTATCAGACTTGGCTGGTGTAATTGCTTTTATTAAAATTGCATTTTAGTGTTTCTAGTAATTTTGTTTTTAATTTTTTTAGTAATCTTTATATAAAAGTCATATGTCAAGTTATATATAAAATACATTTTGAACAACAAGTTGGGAGAGATGTAAAGCATTGCAATCTTCCTGACCTGCTGAAGTACCGCCCACATCATTGGGGGTGGGGGTGGGAGACAGAGTATTTTTTGTCCTCTTGTATAATTTTTTGAGCCATCACGAATAACATTATGTGACTGAAGTTATATATTCCAATAACAAGCTCTGTTTTCCATGCAGCCCCTGATTCAATAAGACATCCTTTCAAAATATGTACAACAATTATTAAAATATCAAAACTTTAACAGAGTATATGTTTTAAATGAAAGCAGTTAAGGATTATACCAGATTCCTTTTTAGCATGAAAAGTCCTCTTACCAAAATTAGAATTAAAATATTTACGTTTTCTGTACTTAGCAAACAAAATATATCAGATCAAATCTGTAGAATTTATTTGGGCCAAATAGGGTATTTTTTATGAATGAACATAGGTGAACATAGGTGAAGTATAATTACTTTTGTGACTTATCAAGATAACAATTGTCCTAGCTTTTACGATTGAAGGTGTATATTCCAACTGGCTCAATAAATTGACATTAATATACACCACTGGTAAGCTGATACACCACTATACTATGTCATAGAGACTCAACTATTATGTACAACAGTGATTAAAAATATTACGGAGAATATTTAAGCATATTAATTACGCTGAAAAACCTCCTTAATAACGTTATGGTTTGTATTTTGTTTTGCCTTTATTTATTCATGCATTTCTAGCATTACATCTATGCTACCACTTGCAGCTTAATTTATTATTTGTTTTTAATTTTTACTTGACATTTGCTGCATCATTAAACATTACGGCCCTAATTTGGTAAAACAACCTAACTCGAAGATAGAAGTTTTACCTAATTAAGACTCTGCTGAAAAATATTTAGACCTGCTTTGGTGAAAACCTCGAACTTTAGGAACACAAATAAGCTGGACACTTGGAAAAAAGAAATGGCATGAAGGCTTTTAAACTTTTTTCAGTACAGTCCTGATTAGGCATAAAAGTCAATATCGAGTTAGGTCGTTTTACCAAATTAGGGCCGATTAGTTATATCTCTTATTTTTCAAGTACTTTTATTAAGCATGTAACCTTACTAACAAATATTCTATAGTGATAAATGCTATAGACTATGGTAATTTGCAACAAAATGTTATTTTAAATCGCCTTTGCAAACATGATTTTCCCCAAATATTTTGTAAACATTTCAATAACATTATGTTAGGATACTTGCAGTAAGATTTCAGATTTTTGTTTTGAATGTTATGAAAAACTTTTATACCTTTATATACCCTTTATATAACCCGACATTTAAACGTTTTCTGACAACCTTTTCTAACCTTAACGAATACGGTCGAAAACTTGTTTTGTTTGCTGGGATATAGTATTACTTTGCAATGATAGTATTATTATTTCATTTTTATATTGCATTTCGTATATTGATATAAATTAATGCTCAAACTGTCTCCTCCTCCGTATTGCATTGTTCTTACTTGTAGTGTGTTGTAATAAAAGGACAAAAATACAGTGAAATAGGGTTAACAATTCTCTTTTCATGCTTTAATTGCTTGGAATAAAATGACAGATCTGAAATATTGATAGCACATTTATCACACATATCATTAGGAAAACACAACAGCGCAATAAGTGTATTATGCAACGTAACCCACTTGACGAATTGACATCAATCGAACCATATTAATGTAGCAAATTTACAACCAGATCATTAGCTGAACTTGTGTTATTATTATGTTAACAACGTAAGTCACTGACATCAATAGAACCTAATTTTTAACACGTTTATTACACAGATCATTAGCTGAACACAATGCCGCAATAAGTGTATTATTTGTATACAAAGAAACTCACTTAAGAAGAACTGACATCAAAAGAACAAAATTTGTAGCACATGTATCACACAGATCATTAGCTAAACACAATACCGCAATAAGCATGAAGTGCATTATACAAAGTAAGTCAACAGTCAGATCAATAGAATCACTGGTGGCACCAATGCAATAAGCTCTGTTAGAAAGTAAAAAGAGCAAGGTATACCAACTTGACGTGGAGAAACAAGTAAAATCCAAACTAGACCATACACAGAGGGGACAATTCCAACATGCTATTTTTATGATACAGATTTCGTCTGGCACACCAACCCGCAAGATAGAAGTGTTTGTACTCAAATTTTAAGTCAAAAGAGCTGACACACAAGATGAATGGTATGGGTTCTACAGACGAGATCCCAAGACTTGATATAAGATGTGCCAATTCCGCCCCACACACCGACACCGCCTGGCTAATAATTATTTGGTGCAGAAGGGACACTAAAATGAATACACGGGATCGATACACGTGAATTGCTATGCACGATTTTGATATCAGACGAAAATCTTCTGATACCGGGTTAGAAAATGATGAATATCTCCCGTCATGATTTTTTTCCTCAAGAAACCAGATTTGGTCTCATAAACTTGGAAATACGTGTTGAACAGATATGATAGTCGCTAGAATGCGCTTTGAAAATTGGCCGTGCGCTTTGAACTCAAAATTTGACCATTTTATATTGCGTTGGTCCTGTTATGGACTACAGCGTGCAGCGTGTAGTACAGCTGCACTCACTGTAGGCAGTATAAAAGTCGATGACCATTGACCTCAATGGGGTATACAAGCTTAATCACGCACAACCAAGATCGATTACCCGGCTATTGTGAGTAGCCTTAGTTATGTCCCTCGACTAATTATTAGTTTAAAAGAGCTTTAAAGGTTTGAACCAAATGGCTAATCGTGGCTGTGGATTTAACCTACCATGGCGATTCCTGCCATGAAGATATAGGGTCGAAGACACTGTGCCCCATATACATGATTTTTCTCGGGGTGGGGGTGGAAATGCCGAAAAACTTTTGTTTTGATACATTATTGGCCTTAAGTGAAGAACCACAAGATCTTTTGTAGAAATATAAATTAAATTATCGGCTTTCGGTGCAGTTTGATAAATGTGTCAGGGCACCCCACTTGCATGAAAACCATAATGTACGGTTTTAGAATCAATTTTTTTTCTGTGACATTGGGGCATATTTCTGTTACACTTGGGTGTATTTCTGAGACATTTGGGTGTATTTCTGTGACATTGGGCGTATTTCAGTGACATTGGGCATATTTCTGTTTCACTTGGGTGTATTTCTGAGACAGTTGGTTGTATTTCTGTGACATTGGGCGTATTTCGGTACATTTCTGATACTTTTGGGTGCATAGATGTTGGACCTCTGTAATATAGGATTATGAGATTATCATTTTCAAGAAATATTAAAAATAGAAAACCGATATCATTTGGAATGCTAATTATATCAATTAAAGTTAAATAAGCACTACTTGATCTGTAGTTTTTGTTAGAATCGACCTTTGCATTGGGAGGTATTACTTTGAACGAATGAAGGACGTGTAACATGAATTGCCCTCACAATACAAAACAATTTGTTTACTGCTTGAAGGATTACTTACGAAGGTGTTTGTACTGTGCCCAGCAAAATAGTAATTTTTTTGCTTTTCGGTTTGTAAATTTAATTCGTAAAAAAAAAATCATTCCTTAAAAAGCATACAATTTCTTATTTCATATTAAACCGTCACTTTAAGCAATTTGAATCAATCTCAAATCAGCGTCAATCTCAAAACGGTCTGGTTGTTTGAATATGGAGAACTTCTTCTGGAAAGAAAATTTTCCTTTATAGATCATTAGTTACATGGAACAGGCTTCCTTCCAACATTCGTATCAATTTTAATTCAATGAGCTTGGGTGAATATTTAGATATGCAATTGGTCTATAAGTTTCTGTATAATAATTTAAACTCAAAATATATTCACCCCATTGTAAATATGCCAGTTATATCGGGAATGGATCATGGATGGGTATTGCAGTTAAGTGAAAGGATACGGAACAGGATGTTAGCCTGAATCTGAACAATTTATAATCATAGTTTACCAATTATACTAATTTACATATTAAATCTGCATAGTTAAATAGGTTTTGCTAATTACATTTTAAAGGTTGTATTGATCCCTGGGCCTCAAGGAAGAACAGATGATTAATTGTGTTTTTAACTAATTGAGTGCCCAGGTTAAAGAAGAAATAAAACAAACAAACAAACAAACAAACAAATATTCACAGATGAGTGGTAACAATTGTTGTGTCTTCACACAACTCTCCTTAATTCTCCTATAAACATTTCTCCAAAGAAATCTAAAACTGTACCCATACACTTGATAAATGTTTATCAATCATGCAAATAGGGGCCTGGTCATCGTTTTGAAGAACTAAATTGCTGGAGATAACTGTGACCTTGATATAAGATGAAATTTAAATTTGATGCACTGGTATTGTGGGATTGTAAGATGTTTTTACTAAATATATATGGGCAATTCCTTGGTAACTTTTGCTATACCTTTGGGCATGCTTTTAAACACTTTAGGCTCCAGCTTTAAACTCATTTAAGTGGAATCTTAATTTTTTTTGTATTTTAATAACCACTATTCAAGGCTAGATAAACCCTAATGAAGATGTGCAAAGGAGATAAAATTTTTTTGGCTCAAACAAGTACCAAATTCGTGGTAAACATGCACCAACATAAATGCAAGACAACTTATTTAAGCGCATGTTATCCTCTATTATTTTTCTATTGTAGCACTTGTAGTGTTTTCAAAACTTTCGAGTATTTTTCATATTTTGTGTCATGTCCCTGTGAATTGGAATTGCCCATATGTATAGCTGCTGAAAACTTATAACTTGCATACCAAAATGACTGTTTTGTTGTTGCAGAGTCTGCTACCTGCAGCCTATTATTCAAAGGAGATATTTGAGAATAATCACGCATCTGGTATCGTGCAAGTCAACTCAAAACTTGTCACTTTCTGTCGCATAATTTTTGTAAGCACTGAGAGTTTTTAAAAATACTTTTGTTGTGACCTGTGTTTTAAGTAACCAAGGTCTTATGCATTTGAACCCTCTTGTTGTATATTTTAACTGATATATTGATGAATAATCTGGAAAAATGTTTCCTTTGGTGTCTTTTATTTTAGCGAATTTTACGGTCTATTACGATATTTGACAGAAAATTATCGGATAAAATACTAGAGGTTTATTTTATTTACCGATTTTCATTACTAAGACAACTGTAATACCGTATCGTTACCAAGGCAACAGTTATAGGCTTATTAAACATTGATTCAAATGAATGAGTCTCCTCGTTTCTTATAGAGAAATAATTTATAAAAACCATTTTACAATTAAGTTAGTTGATCCCCATCTGTGTTTGACAACAATGGTTTGTTTATATGATCATCACTAGGGCATCTGACAAAAGTAATACCTGATCGTTACTATGGTAATGGTTGTCAGGCATTGTGACCTTATTAAATATTCCAAGTAATTTGGGTTTTATGATCATAACTACCGGCAAACAATGCTTTATAATCATAATTTTAGGCAAGTGATAACTGTACCTGATCGTTACCAAGGCAACAGTTTTTTAGATGACTGAGCTTATTAAATATGGACTTAGATAAATGGTGATATACATAATGTTTACTGGTATTCAGAATGTATCCGTACAGTACATTAAAACAAAATCAATCTTAAAATAAACTAAACCTGAAATAACCAAATAGAGTAGTCAATAAATGAAGAATTTCATTCTTCGTAGTTTGGTACCTCGTTCGACATGATGCGACTTTTGGACACCAAAATATTTGTAGCTTCCTATTTGGGGGTCCTATAACTTTGTTTAGAAGGAAGATATTACTTTAATATGTGCAAATTTGAAAGGTAGAAATATCTATGTTTTCGGGGTGTAGTTGGGGAAATATGATCCATAAATCCAACTTTCGCACAATAAAGGGTTTTCATGCCAACTACCCCAAATTACCCCCCCCCCATGTATAAACTTTAAACGGTTGTCATGCATAATTATATCAAAGTTAAAATTACAAATATTCAGGGGTGACAACCGGCAGTATAGGGTAAGTCAGGTTATGCCAACCAAAGATATTTTTAGGCCTAATTGCTTTCAAAGGATGACAAGTAGGTTAAATAGAAACCTATTGATATGCATTATAAATGTGAAATGAATGTTTGGTTTAGTATTGTGGCTTAGCCAGGACTTTTTCAGAGGGGTTGGAGTGAGGCGAGGGTGGAGGGGGGATGAAAATGGTCAAAAATGGAATGAAATCTACAAAAGAGGTATACAAATTTAAAATATCAGGGCGGCCAGATCCAGGGGAGTTGCTCCCCCTGTCCCTTTGGCATATATTCAATTATTTAGAGTATAATTTCCTCTTAGTAATGATACATCAATGTACAAAGGATGACAACTCCCCTGGAGCTGGCCGCCCTGATATTTTAAATTTGTATACCTCTTTTGTAGATTTCAGGCCATTTTTGATCATTTTATATTTGAATGAAATAAAGATGAATGTATATGATAATAAGCATTTAAGAGGCTGATCGGTGTATGGATGGATATTGTCAAAATTGATAGAAAACCTGGTTAAAACGACTGCTGACATTTACTTCATTGTTTTATGTTCTATGATGAAGAGTATCATCAACCTTATGGAAAAAGTTACCGGTATGATTTGTTACTAGAACACGGACGAGACACGGACGAGATGGTTCTCTATTTTGGTACTCTTTTCTCGTTTCTATCTAAAATAAGCAATTCTTACTAATCCTTTCCAGGACAAATAGTCCAGGACAAAAGATACACGGTTGATCAAATATATTTTGGTATGCAAAAAACCTTGAGTCGTTAGCTTTAATAAACCAAAACAATTTTATCAATCGGCCTACAACTTTTGAAGATATGCTCTTTTAAAAAATGTACCCGTTTTTCACTCTGTCCACGGAGAAGGTTTCGCTACTTCAAAGATTGAAAAGGAGTACACATACCATGCATGAATATCAAACATTCCTCAATGATAACTTTATAAAATAACTTTATTTATGAAATGGGCTTTACCGGTAGGTTTATGGGCAATGGATTTTGTTAATAGTGTCATTAATTTGTGGGTAAAATGGATGCCGAATGGGACTTCTTTTGCTTTACTTGCAATTGCTTATTTTTTCTTGGTTAATATTTATGCCTTTTTGTTTTCATATGTTTCTTACTTTCTTACTTTGTTGTTTCTTGCTTTCTTTTTTTTATTTACAACATAAGTCATTTCTCTTTTTAGGATAAAAGGTAGCCCTAAAAGGCTGTTTGTTTTTTCTTTAGTTCTTCTGAAGTGAGTTTACTCTGCTGCTCTGCCCCCTACCTGGTTGCCTCCTTGGCGAATACAGGTTTCAGCCGTGGTCCTCATTGCATCAATTGCGTTGCGTACCATCCTTGTGCGCCGGATACTTGCGAATGCATTCAGTAATACGTTTGCGAAGATCTTGGATTTTGCAAAAAGGAAAAAAAAATCAAGTGGTGTGAGGTCCGGTGATCGTGGAGGCCACTCCACAGCATTAGCCATCCCAGCCGCTCTGTTTGCTATCCGTGGACAGAGTGGAAAACGGGTACTTTTATTCAAAAGGGCATATCTTCAAAAGTTATGAGCCGATTGAAATAATTGTTTTGGTTTATTAAAGCTAACGATTACAGGTTTCTTTACAAACCAAAATATATTTGATCAACTTTTCAGAAATAGGAGAAAAAGATGGCGCAATGAGGGGCCTCGTTTTTTTGGGGGGACACCCTGTAGCTGCAACTACAAACCTTTTTGGGTTGTGATATCAAATATTTAATTTTGTCACGGACAGACAGCATTATTTGTCACAGACGGACAGAATTTCGTCACGGACAGATAAATCCTTACAAATCACCAGAGGACTTTTAAACTTGCCACTTATTTCTTCCATATTTGAAGCAGCTCTAGTAGTAGCTTGCAATTCCAAACCTTTTTCTGGGTTTTGATGTCAAAAATCTAATTTTGTCACACACATACGCATTATTTTACACAGACAGACATAATTTCGTCAGGGACAAACAATTCATTACGAAATTTAGACAATGCTATATAAATCTAAACTCTCAAAAGCGACATCTAATCTAAGAAGGAAAAAAGTCTATGATGAAAACACAAATACGTGTTATGTGAAAACTTATTAACGTAAAAGATATATATATTACATATTGCAGTTTATTTATTTATTTATTTATTTCATTCTTATTTAACCTGGGTTGACCTTTCAATGCACTGGCATTGTTCTCCCAAGGTGCCCAGGTGGCACAAGGCCAACATTAAAATACACAAGATACAACATATAAAAATACAGATGGAACAATAATATACATAGTAAAAAACTAGCACACAGATTTAAAAAGGTAATCGGCAAGAAAGAGTGGATCAGGGTCAGGCGGGACACCCGGAGCTGACCCCCAGCCACATGCAGGCCGCAGGACCCCAACCCCGACCAAGGCACTGGTAGGGCCCCAGGCTGGTCAGGGAGCAGGGAGACAACAACAAAAATTGATCCTATACAAGCCCCCACCCAGCCACAGTTCCCCAGCAGCACCCCATCCAAGGAGAAAGGTCCAGCGATCCACATGCGCCCAGGACACCAACCGGCTGTCCCTTCATACCCGAACACCCATATATTGCAGTTTAGAGGTTTAGAGGTTTTGATATTGCAGTTTAGAGGTTTTGATTGCTGCAAGACTCTATTTTTTTGGATATGAGATGTTATGTATGGATCCAATACAATTTTAAATGAGGATGAACAAGAGCAATGTAGTTTCATTTCCCATACTATAAGTGAACACAATTGGATGACCCTTTGTGGTAACTTTAAGTGTTTTACATCAGGAAGTATTGTAACCCATTTGCCATTGGTGTGACCATTTACAGAGTATTGTGAGGTCAGTTTGCAGGATTTTAGTATCACTAGATACCTTTGGTATCTGATAATCCTATAGAGGAGACAAATATCTGCAAAAAGTCGAATACGGGATGAACTGTCTGTGTGCATGTGGGAGGAACCGTTTATATGAACCAAAAACAGGAAGGGACTTAATACAAGATAAAACTCGGGCCGGTTTGACTATTCGCCATCAACGACAGCTGTCGGTGTTCTGTTCATTAACCAATTTTATACCCATTTCCGCATTGAACCTCTATACAATTAACATGATTCTAAACTTAGTTTTACTATTTTTGTGTTAACCAATTATTTTTAAATTTGATCTGAATGAGTTAATCAACAAGGGAGCCTTAATTCTTTGGATACACCCCTAAACTTGCTCCATATTGCCATTTCACACTGTCACTAAGTACCATATCTAAAGTGAAAGTGAACTAGAAGCACCTTTTGGGTCATAAATGTTCAACCAGTTAATGTTAGTTTCTTTGTAAAGATTGATCATCAAGAGATAGTTCAATAGACCTCCTGAAATTTGCCACCAAATGGTTGTGTTTGGTATTGAAGGTAATTGATAGTGTTCACAAACTAGTCTATCATTCGCAGTAGTGAATCATACAACAATGAAACTGAACTAAAGGCATCTTTAGCCTAATATATGTTTGACTACCGTATTTGCTTTATTAGTTCATGATTGCAGTTTTGCAAAGATTTAGCATCAAGAAGTCTATCATCTTTAAAATAGGATCCCTTGAAATTGTCCCAAAATGGACCAATATTATCGACACAATTTCCCTTTTCCAGTAGTGAATAAATCAACAATAAAAGTGAACTGAAAGCATATTTTGCTTTATATAATTATGTTGAACCAGTTTAGTTACTTTGCAAATCTGTGCAAAGATTGGGCATAAAGAGATTGGTAATCTTTAAAATAGACAAATCTGAAATAACAGTGCCCGATTGTGACAACATTTGTGTCTGTCCGTGATCCACTTTAAATGAAAGATTTAACTTACTTATTGGTGCCTCTTTTGTTAATAATTCCTGGATGGGAATGGGCATAAGATTGATACTCCATTATCTTTTTATTTTTCTACTCTGTAGACTTCTACGCCCAAACCTGTCACGGACGGGGAGGCTGCACCAAAATGTCATTTTTCCCACAACTTTTTTTTTTTATAGAATATTTATCTAATCTTTTTAAAACAGGTTTTGATCTATCAATATCACAGGACCAACCATTCCATTTGGTAGAGATATTTTCTAAAACTTTGAGGTGTATTTCATTATCAATATTAGAAATTTAGTTGTTCACACCGATGTTAATTCTAAACCAATATGCCTCTTAATTGGTTTATGCACTCCAATATTATATTGCTTTTATCGTTTGCCATGTCTATGGCATGATTCCGTATTTGAATTATCTTGATATATTAAAACCTAATCAGATGCATGTATCTATGCAGCACAACTCACTAATATCTAATGTTACCATGGAAGTGCATCAAAATACCATTTTGTCATTGGATGGTTTCAGATGAAATGTTTTGAAAAATAGTTTTGCCTTTGTGATTTTTTTAGTTTGGATTAAATTACATATTGAACCATACTTGTTGGCATTATCAAGAAAGACAAACTAACATTTAATGTAATGTAAGCCCTACCTCTTGGTCATATCAAAATGTTCAGAAATAGAAGATGCAAAGAAAGATTCCTATTGGAATGCAGAAATTTGATAAATTTTGCTTGAAAAAAACAAAACAAAAAACACAACAACAAAACTGCAATATAGAGAAGTTATTTGGAAATTTTATTTTGGTGTCTATTAATAAGCAGTTAATTGGTTTGTGCACGCAATCCACAGGTTACTGTGGCTCTAATATATTGCTTTCATTGTTCATATCAATTAATAAACCATGATTCTGTATTGAAGTAGCTTGATATATTATCCTCGTATATTACATTATTAGAAAGCTTAATATAAACCATAATTAGATGCATTGATGCATAATTATCTGTGCAGCATATTTCACTCATCTGATGGGCTATTCCAGTTGAAATCCATACACCCCTATAGAAGACATGACCATAATCTCTCACACAAGGGGTGTAGATTTCAAATGGAGTCACCCTTTCAGGTCAGCCCATTTAAAATTCACACTCCATGTGTGGAAGATTACATGTCTTCCATAGGGGTGTATGGATTTCAACTGGAATAGCCCAATGTTTTCATATTCTGGTCTCAGTGTTGACATGGAATGTATAAACTCTCCATGGAGTTTATTGTAATAATTAAATGTAATAATTTCAGTGCCGGGTTTCAGTGCTGAGTTACATACAAAGTTTGTCTTAATTAAGAGTAATGCCACATCTCACTACTTATAGAGACATTTTTTTAAAGATGGTATTCCTGGTGTGCCCCCAGAATGAATGGTCGTGGAGACACCAACCAGTCCAAATTAAATACGCGACGTGGGTGTAGGGGTGAGTGGATGTATATGCATGTTGAAGTTTCACTTACGAATTTTGAAATTGCTCCAATTCAATTTATAAACCACGATACCTTATTTGAAGTATCTTGCGTCACATATCACTCATCTAATTTTGTCATATTCTGGTCCTTAGTGACTGTTACCATGGAAGTGTGTCAAGTACAAACCATAAATTAACCATTACGTGTAAGAAACGCTTTAAGCAGTTTGTCTCAATAAAACTATAATGCCACAGCTTGCTTATTATGTATAAGTAAATCTTCGGATGCATTACACATTTACGGATGTCAAATTTATCAAAACGTTGAGCAGGTTAATTGTATTGGGCATAAATTATACACTTGCCATTAATGTTTAGCAATTCATGTGTCTATTAAATTAGACATTCAAAAGTTATTTTCAAAAAGTAAAAATGTCGTACATCTCACATGTAATAGATTACTTAAGTTATCCGTCACAATTTTTTTAAAATCCAACATCCGTCACTATGGATTTTACCATAGAGTGTAGATCTGTTAGTATGTAATTCAGCCGAGGAAACGTTAAAGAATGAGATATACCTGATGCAAGTTTACCATAAGGTTAGTTCTGTCAGTAAGTAATACAGCCGACAAAACGTTAAAGAATGAGATATATCTGATACAATCAAGCAAAATATATAGTTTGTCGAGCAAAATCAAAATTTGTTTACAATTTCTTATATGTAATTTACAAAACTTTATTTTAGTGAACACTCCATCACAATTCAGTCGATTCACAATAAGATGCGCCAGCAGTGCATCATGGGAAAAAGTTGACAGGCATAATATGAATACCACACAGGAACATATTTTATCATTTTCTATTGATCTCACGGAATCCTTCGTCGAGCTCTTTTCAACTTTATTATTATCACACTTCCGTGAATTCAATGGATGAAAATATGTTAGGTTTCAGTTTAGGGTTTTGAAATTGCTCTCACTCAATTTATAAACCACAATGCTTTACTTGCAGTAGCTTGGTTTCGTATTAATTTCATATAATCCTTTATCAGATCCATTGATGTATTAGTGTGTCACATTTCACCCATCTAATTTTGTCATATTCTGGTCCTTAGTGTTAGTGACATTTTATATTAAGAAATAGCGTATATGTAACAACACACAAACATATCATTGTGTGCTTAACTGTAAATATATAATGGCGTTACACGACTCATAAGAATGTACAGTAAAAACAACAATTTACAATTATAGTAGATCAATTTGCTATCTATTGATCTCTCAGAATCTTTCACCATCACCAACACCATATTTATTGTCCATTTAGGTCCCATGTAGGCAGTAAGATCATCACGCCAACCCTGAATCTGCCTTCCTCTTGTTTAGTCCATCTTCCCTTTGTGTAAGGTGACCTGCCCATCTCCATTTCACTTCTTTGAGTTTCACAATATAATAATATCTTTGACTAAGAGTTTGATGTCTTATTTCAGTGTTCTTAATTTGATCTCTTAAGGTATGTGTAGCATCTTCCTTTCCTTTTGGGCTGTTTGTAGTTTCTGTTCCAGGTACTTGCCTCACACCCTACCAAATGCCAGTCCATAGAGATGTGTACTAAAATGTATGATTTCCATCAAATTCTAATTTTGTTATTCTTTACTCAAAAGTGTTGAACAGTCATAATTGTTAGCAAGAGGTTCTGTCCATTTTAAGCAGAAAACGGGGTTAAGTAAAAGAAACCCCTGGCTATTTTTGCCGTTTAACATGGAGTTCTATAGGGGACTGAATTTGTGAAATATGACATTATGTTGGAAATTGCTTCTCGTTGACTTTGGCTGCTTCCATTTAGGTGTAAGTTTGGACATCATTTGTAAACATTACAAATAATGTGAAAAAAATCAGGTTTAAAAAAATTCATATTACATGCATATGATCGTACATTATGGCTTTCAGAAAACAGGAGTGACTCCAGTCTTTAATACCGACATGTCAATTTATAAACCATACTTTCTTATTTAATTAGCTTCATGAGTCTCTTGTAATTTATATAAACCTTGTCAAAGGCATTTGTTCATGCATGCAACATTCATCTTATTCCTGTCTGTTGTGTTGCCATGGAAGTGCATAAAGAGAAGTTCATATAGTAACCATGGAGTTTATTCTAAATAATTAAATACATGCTAAAATTGAGCTGTCTTCTTGAAACCATAATGTCACACAATGCTATGCATGCTGGCCATGGGCTTGAACATAAAAAATCTGAATTTTGAGATATTTTAACAAAATACCAAGAGCTATCCCAAGAACCACTGAATTAATACTAGTTTGTACCCATTCTAATGTATTTATCATGCTGATTCCAAATATGGTCATGAAAATGTACAATTCTGACATTTTTAAGAAACCTGTCGTCTGCAGTCCGCACCCATGTGTAGATGGTTAAAGTTAAAAGTGATATTACGTCATACATGTCTGATTGTCTGCAGGAAACTTTGTATGTACTGTAACAAGTAAAGCAGATGGATGGGAGTGGTATGGCCAAGGGTTGCAAGGTTACAGCAGACCCCTCTGGGACATCCCCCTCCCTCTTACAGAAGCATATAGAGAAGTGGTATGGCCATGGGGGGAAAGGGGGAAAACAAACCCCTTCTGGGAAATATCCCCATCTCCACCTTGCATAACACTGGTTGTCATGATAATTAAGATTTATTAGGATTTTCCCACTTTTCCCCACTCATTTTTGATACATTTTCAGCAATCATTGGTGTGAATGAGTGGATTTTAACTGGGTCCAGGTATAGTGGACATATGGACAGTCCAATATTTTATTGTAGTAGACGCCGGCTACAAAATATACCTAAAAGTTATTCTAAAATTCTATTCTACTAATTCAGTTACGCCCCGGGGGGATCACTCACATAAATGGTCTGTACGCATGCGTGACCAAAAAAATAAGTAAAAGGGGGTGTTTTTTTTAGGCAAGGCAAGTTATGCGCGTGACGCGTTTAACGTCTAAAAAACAGTGATTTTTTAGAATAAGGGTAGTTTTCTGAAACTGGACAACTTGTTTAGGGTACCTTTTTAAATTTTTGGTAAATTATGAGTCCAAAAAGGGTACATTTGTTGCATTTTCACCAGCCAAAAACTCATTAGGGGGTAAATTCTACACTAAATTACCTTATTAAGGGGCTAAATTTGCTGGTAGGGTAAAACTCGTTTAGGGGGTCATTGAAAAAAAAATGGTCACGCATGCGTACACTGTCATATTTGAGTGCCCCCCCGGAGTTACGCGCACTCAGACCTTCGTTTTTGAGGAGCTCAATTGCACCAGAGCTCCTACAGCTCTCCTCAACAACATTTCAGGAGTATGATTTATTATCTAGGCTTGCAAAACATTGCTTTCTCCCCACCCCGCCTTTTTTTCAGCTGGCCAAAAGTGTTTTACCTCAATTACCTTCATTTATTTTAATGGGACTTTAACTTTGTCAATACTGCTGTTTTCCTTGCTTAGTCAAATTTTTCATTTCAAAAATACCTAATGACTATTTGATTGATTCATCCTTCACATTTAGGAAATTTATACACAATTTGAATAAAAAGTAAGAGTTTGCAATCACATTTATTAAACCCAATGCCTACAAATACAATAAAATACCGTGGGCTGGTGCACGCCCCTTTCAGCGGGGTGGAGTTGGTATTGGTAACACATAGGGCACCTCCGACAAAACACATTTCATAGTTAGAAAATGTAATCATTTTCTTTTAATGCTTAAGCATGAAGGGAAATGACAAATATGAAATAGTTGTAGCACATTAGGAAGATACAATCGCACAATAAGTTTATGATAAGGATAATGAACTGAGTGCAATGCATTAGTCAAGATAATCGCACACGCCGTGGAGTTATTGCATTTAGCTCGAGAGCCGATAGGCTCGAGAGCTAAATGCAATAACTCCATGGCAAGTGCGATTATCTTGACGAATGCATTTGCACGAGTACATTATCCGTCATATACTTTGAGTGTATTAAAACAATAGGCAATATTAATGGCTGCATTCATTATATTAGTTTGAATATTAGGTAAAATATCTTAAATTTTAAAAACACCGTCAGGTCATTACCAGGTAGCATTTACTAGTAACTGGTCAAGAAAATCAAACACTGTAGAAGCTTGCAGAAGTTAGCTATCAATGGTATCGATTGCGCCATACGTCATACTTTAGTAACTTATTCACGCATGGTTTGTAACCAATTGACTTTATGTTGTGATCATTTAATATCGTGGTTCCGAACACAGAGAGCACTGAAGCAGTTGACCTAGAAACAATCGATTTTGACGTCCCACTACATGTAGTACTACGGTGAATGGCGATGAGAGAATAAACTTATATATCAATATCAACTGGACTTTATAGTTCTACAATTTGAACTTTAAAATCTACTAATATTGTTAAAACACACGACAGTGGAATTTTTCAATTTGTTCAGTATTATAAAGCATGATCATGATATTATGCGCTAGTGTGTGTTTCCTGGGCGTGTTTATGTTATCTTAGATATAGGCCTACATGTAATTCATTTGTAAAATGCTGAATATTTTGTAATGGTGTCATCTTGTATAATTATGGTCCACCTGTTTTTAGCCCTTTTAATTAATAGAAGCTCGATTATTCTCATTTGATGTTTGATTTATTTGAGTTCATTAATCATAATTTATGGCAAAAATAGAACAGTTTGTAACCTATGATTTACAAAGTGCGCATGAAAAAATACCATACCCTATAACTATTTTAACACCACAGAATGTATATTCGTACTTTTTTGTTGGTATATATATCGAACATAGTTATGTAAGTTATATAGTAATGTGAACGTATATAGTATTTCTAGTATTTGAGCGTGCACGTATTATCTAAAATCTATTGTTTAGCGTGCGGGTTTTAGATAATGTATTGTTTAGCGTGCAGGTTTATATAAACCTGCACGCGAAGTTGTTCGCGAAAATAATGCACGGGAGAAGAATACATAACGATGAATAGAAACGGGCACTAGAAGTATATTACAAAGTAACTCACTTATGATGAATTGACATCAATAAAACCAGTGAGTGGAACCAATCATTTTATGAGTGATGATAGATCAGGAAGCTTATTAAGTTAACAGGGATACACTCAAAACATTTCATTTGATATTAACAAATTTTCAAGTGATAATGAAATAGAGCAATAGAACAATAATGAAATTGAGACATAGGCTAAAATAATTGACAAAAGATAATAGAAAACGAACAAAAAAGAATTTGTAAGGGGTGTGATTTCAACGTCAGTAAGCGTAGTAGCTCAGCTAAACAAGATCAGCAATAGTGGAATTGATATGATATATATAATATATTCTAAAATGAGGGACAAAAGACAATAAAACATAAGAAAACGAACATAACACAATTTGTAAGGGGTGTGATTTCAACGCCAGTAACTGTAGTAGCTCAGCTTTGGAACCTCGAAGATTCATCAATAAAGTTATTATCTTAAAAACAAAATGTTAAAGCCATGACCTCCCCCCCTCTGAGCTGTACTAGATATGCAATTGGTTGGCTGGCAGCGTCACTAGATATTTCGCGATCAGAGGGAAAAGACAATCTCAGGACCTGCGATGATCAGAGGATTTGTGCCCTAGTCACGAGACAGGACTTATGTCATAATCTCTGATCATACCTTAAGGGGTAGGTACTAAGCAAGATAGAAATAATGATATCGAGAAGATTGTAGGATTCAGTATGTATACACTCAAAAAATGAGACACAAACAAACGTAATGAAGAAGACTGGTAGTTTGACCTGTTTGGAGACAAAACTGTTTCATTGTATTATAATCACCAAAACATCATTGGTAACATACTTTTTTCCTCCGACCTGATATTTAAAACATACTATACATTTGAAATTATAAAATCGAAATCAAAATTACTTGATAAACTGAGTAAAATTTAAAGCATGTTAATACCATGCAAGTTTGGGTAGCAACATGAAACAAATATTAGTGTTTTGTTTGTTTTGGTTTCTTTTCACTCAAGGGGTAATGCTTCTGTGTAATTACGGTACATTGCGATTGTGAGAGGGCCATTATGCAAAGTCCATCTATATGTAAGTGGGAAGACAGCCAAAAGTGTTTTAATCAAAAAAAATATTTTTACATGTGTAATTATGTTACCAATAATTTGCATTCTAAATCCATTGGGTTTGGAACTCCAATCTAAGAACAGTCTTTGTATCTGGACATGGGCTAAGAATTCAACTTTTCACATTTAGAATGTTTAGCTACCTAATACTATAGCTGAGAGCAGAATTCTACAAATTATTTTGTTTCGAGAACCCTTGCTTCCCCTTGCTCTCTTTCTTCAAATTTGTTTTTTCTCTCTCTTTATCCAGACCAGCATGCTTAAAAACATTGCTACCCGATCCCAAATATGAAAGAAGTCTGCTTTTGCAACAATAACTGGATTCAAATATGACAAAGCCTACTTTTGCAACAATAACTGGTTTAAAATTTGAAAGAAGTTTGCTAATGCAACAATAACGACATTAAAATATGGAAAAAAGTATTTGTTTCCCCTCATGTTTTCCCATATATCATGTGTGCAATATCTAAAGACCAAGTTTATCCCCATCTGTGCTTGACAACACTATACAATATGAACATCACTAAGGCAACTCTCAACTGTAATACCTGATAGTTACTAAGGCAACAGTTGTCAGATATCATGGGTTTATTAAACATGGACTCAAATTAAGTTTGATTTGGTTGAAAAGCCTTTTACAACCTAGGGGAAAATAATTATTACACTTACTCAAAACAATTCAAATACATAATAAAAGTATTTGAAGGCAAGTGAAAAAAGTTGGATTTTGAAGAACTGTCCTGTATCCCAACCTTCCTGCCTCTTTGATTGGTTGATGACTATTAATTTGTATGGAAACACTTACAAAATACAAAACAGATCAAACCAGTACAGGTTTCTACCTCTATCCAAAAATGTAATTAAATACCATTTTGTTATGTTCATATAGCACATTTTATTCTACGTTCGAACCTAAGACCTTTTTGGGTTTACATGAACACCGTTGGTGTCTGCCATTGATCTCTATCTATTGGATTACATTCTATATATAAATGTTGAACATTGTTTATGAAGCCTTATTTAGAAAAGGGTATTCCTAAAGGTTGTTGAAGATATGGAATAGAACATGTTTTAAGCTGACAAACTTCAATAATTATCTTTTCCAACTGGGACCAAGTTTTAAAAAGGAGGCAGAAGCGGGCTCATTTTTTAAATTTGCTGGTTTTTTTTTCTTTCTTTTTTTGTTTGTTTTCATTTGCAATTATTGTCATATAGGTAACACTATATCCCCAGTATCATATTTATACTCAATAAAAAAAGTCTGTCAAACTTCATGGATCTTGTTTCCTTTTAAAGAGTCCATTTTCCTATGATATAGATGGTTGTCGACTTCAATGGATGAAAAGATACTCCCAATATCAGATAACTTTTCTCTCTTTACACACACATACAGGAGTAGGTACCTATTATTAATACATGTAAGCATTGTAAAAAAATGTGATTGAATGTTTGGTTTAGTATTTATTTATTTATTTATTTATTTATTTAAACTTTCTTTAGGCAGGGTAGCCCTTCAATGACAAAGCACTGATTTCCAAGGAGGCCCTGCAAGTACATAACATAGTTAAAACAACATAGTAAAACATAACATAATTAATACAATACAGCAAAATGTGAGATGCAGATTTGTACAATGATAATATAAATTAAAACTAATTTACATGACATCACCATGTACAGTGATAACAACATTTAACCAAAATATTATTTCAAGGCAGGTTTTACAAATGCAGCATTCTTAAGTTGGAAAATACTCATGTTATCAAAGTTATTACAAATACTAACAGGAAGATTATTCCAAAGTTTAACTGCTCTCATTTGGAAAGTGCGCTTACCAGCATTATTATTCCAAGATGGTTCATGTAATAAATTAAAAGTTTGACTTCTGGTACCTTTTGAATGAACAGAGTGCATGAAGGTAAACTGAGATGAAAGATAAGATGGAGCAGTACCTTTAAGACATTTAAAGATTAGAGTTAACATGTGATTATTCCATCTGTCATTTAGTTTAACCCATTTCAAAGAATTCATCATCTCATTAATTGGACATCTTGGGTCAGCAGACAGGATTATACGTGCTAATCTGTTGTGAAGAACTTGAAGTGCACTTGAGAGCTCATTTGAACAATTAGACCAGACTGGACTACAGTAGTCAAAGTTGGGCATAACAATAGCATTTGCAAGCATAATTAGGATATTATTAGGAACATAATATTTGACACGTTTTATAACACCACATCTTTTGGAGATATCTGCTGACAATTTACTTACATGTTCTGACCAAGACATAAAAGAATCAAAAACAACACCAAGGTATTTGAATTGATTAACACGCTCAATATAATCATTGTTGTAATACAAAGTGATATCATTAAATTTATCAAGAATATGACGTGTACCAAACACCATGAATTTAGTTTTCTTTACATTTAAAGTAAGATTGTTAGTTTGAAACCAGCTAGCTATTTTAAGTAAGTTTGATTGAAGCTCAGATTCAAGAATAGTTGGATTATCAGAAGTACAAAGAAGTGTTGTGTCATCTGCGTACATAGTACATTTACAGGTAACATTATTAGGAAGACTGTTTACAAAAATGATGAAAAGAAGTGGCCCAAGTATTGAGCCTTGAGGAATACCAATATTTATATTACTAAAATCAGAAATACAAGAATTAATATTTACAACCTGTGATCTTCCACTAAGATATGATTTAAACCACTCTAACAAACATCCAGTAATACCATAATCACAAAGTTTATCAAGCAGGATGGCATGATTCATGCAGTCAAAGGCTTTACTTAAATCAAGGAAAATTGCCCCTGTTGCACGACCTTCATTCATGTTGTTCAAAATATAATCTTCAACATCAAGTAAAGTAGTAGTGGTAGAGTGATTGGCACGGAAGCCAGACTGATTAACTGAGAGAAGACCATTATTGGTTAAATAAGAATAAAGTTGATTGTGAACAGCTCTTTCAACAATTTTAGAAACAATTGGAAGAACAGAAATTGGTCTGTAGTTTCCTACATCAGATTTATCACCAGCTTTGAAAATAGGGGTAACTTTAGCCTTTTTCCAATCTGCTGGGAATATGGATGTACAAAGAGACAAATTACAAATATATGACAGAGAGATACATATGTACGGAGCTGCTAATTTGAGCAGCTGAACGCTGAAATTGTCCAGACCAGGTGACTTATTATTAGGCAATTTACAAATATGATCATAGACAAAATCAGGAGTAATGTAACTGAAGTTAAAATTACTCTTTGGTTTAGATACATTTGGTGAACAATTATTATTTAGATCATTAATATTATTAAATTTATCTGCAAGATGAGTACCGATTGAAGTAAAGTACTCATTAAAAACATTTGCGGTTTCTTTAGGTGATGATGTAAAGCCATTCTCAGTTTTAACACCTGAGGTTGTTGGACAAGATTTGTTAGGAAGAAGTTTCTTAAGAGTAGACCATAATTTCTTTGAGTTATGAACATTATTAGCAATAGATTCAGAATAAAATCGTTTCTTAAGATAGTAACGCATGTTGTTAGCTTTGTTACGATATGATTTTGCTTCTTGCCAATCATGAGGGTCATTTGTTTTGTGTGCTTTGGCATAGAAATAATCACGATCCTTACATAATGTGAGGAATTCACTGTTGACCCATTCTGGTTGTGAGCCCTTAACACGCTTTTCTTTGACAGGGGCATGGGTATCACAAACACTATTAAACAAATCTTTCCACACTTCCCAAGCTTTATCAACATCATTATAATTATACACTACATTCCAATTTATATCACTCAGAGATTTTTCAAAGTCATTTTCATTGAACTTTTTATATGATCTTGATTTTGTCATTTTAGGCAGCGACTTAATTTGTTTGTGCTTACGAACAAGATAAATAAGTGAGTGGTCACTAAGACCAAGACTGTGGACACCAGAGGTAGTTATAGTCTCTGGCCTAGAGACAAATGCAAGATCAATAATAGTTTTCGTCTTTGGAGTAATGCGAGTGAAATCATTAATAAGCTGGCTAAGCTGAGAGTGATTTGCCAGACCAGAAATTTTTCTTGAAAGAGAAGGTTTTGAAAAATCAAGGTTAAAATCACCAAGAATAAAAATATCATCATAAACAGAAGCACAATTTTGGAACATGGAATCAATTTGATCAAGGTAATCTGCTTTTGCATCAGGAACACGATACACCGTACCTAGAATAATTGGTTTTGTGTGAGGGAGATAAATTTCCACCCATAATGCTTCTACATCATTAATAAGAAGATCTGTATTTTCTTTAAAGTTAATACAATCCTTAATATAACAAACAATACCTCCATGTGTAAGATGTTTTCTGTCAATTCTACACAAATTATAATCATTAATTTTAACTTCAGAATCATCAATATCATTAGACAACCAAGTTACTGTTAAGCACATAATATCAATATCATTATTGTGAAGAAAAATATCAATGTAATCAACTTTGTATCTGAGGCTTTGTATATAAAGATGAGCAATTTTTAAACCTTTACCAAGAATACAATTCAGATCAACAAAAGGCTCATTACAAAAAGGAAGCTCGTTCAAACAAGTCCTATAGAAACAAGATTCACACCAGAAAGAGGTATTTTCGTCACAATCAATATCAATACAACTTCTATGAAACAATAAAGAACACTGGATACATGAAAAAGTTTTCTGCACAGGCATAATTTTTCTAGAGCATGTGCCACAGGTATTGTTTACAATAGAGACATTTTCATGAACATTATTTGGTATGTCATTTACATGAACATTATCAATAGGTACTTTGGAACAATTATCAGAAGTAACAGGACATACATCAACCTTTTCTAAACAAACAGTACCTGTATTATCTTTAACTGTGTCACCACTATCACCTTTGTCAATAACATCAATAACACTTGAACAGGAATGGTTGAATGGATGATTGTGATGAGAGGAGTGACTTCAAGAGCACAATTGGTAACACTTGAGACAGGATGATGAGGTGAATGAATAGAGTTGATAGTTTTAGTTGAGTCATTGACATTACAAATATAATTTTTATGAATATTATTACAAGACATAGAATCATTAACATTACCTGTATCATCATAAATAAAATTATTATCATGATGATTATAAGTATTGATTTCACAACCATTCTCATCTTCTCTGTTGTCATCAAATACTTCATTTATGTCAAAATTACACATACATGTAGGCTTCTTGTAATTTTTAACACCAAGAGTGAGCATATCAAAAGATTTAGCAGCATTATTGCAAGTAATATTTAAGTCATTAGCATTGTGAGAATAGTTACACTCATTATTATCACTATCAGTATGAGAGTTTGTAATTCCATTTGAATTTATCACTGATGGATGAGCATTCGAAGCCAGTTTGGCATCGTAGGAGGAATCATATTCAAAGTCTGAGAATTTGGTTTTGATTGGAATGTCCTTTGCCGGCCCTGCTGAAAAAGGGCTGGGTGAGCTTCTCTCAAGAAATTCTGAAAGTTCGTGGCAAGAAAACTCATTCCTCGTGTATTAGGATGGAGTTTATCACTATGAAAGTCACAAACGTTGTCATTGTTGATGTAAATCCACTTGTTACGTGCACACACGTCTTTCAAATTGTTATTTATCGAGATCCATTTTTCATTAAGATCAGGCCTATTAGGTCTGTTTGTTACTGATGAAATTGCAACATTGCAAGAAGGGGGCACGTTAGTTTTGATTGTGAGTTCCAGCTGATTGATGTCCTTGCTGATTTTGTCGGCATTATGAACGGGGAGATCATTTGTTCCAACATGTACAATAACAGAGTTGGCTGTAGAGCAATCAAACTCTTTGATGTCTTCAACAACCTTTGCTATGCGTCTACCGGAGTAAGCCTCATTTATCACAGTTGCTCTTCGCGATAAACGAGTTCCAACAATTCTCCTGGCAATTGAGTCCCCAAAGATCAGAACCTTTGGTTCCCTATTCTTAGTATTGTCAGCATTTGGCTGTGGTGACTTTCTTGGCTGTGATGACTTTCCTGGCTGTGATGTCTTTCTTGGCTGTGATATCTTTGTTGGACTTGTTGTATGCTTTGAAGTTGCTTTATCAGTTATTGTTGAATCTGGGACAGAATCAGCATCATGTGGATCTAGAACAGCATAGCGATTTGATACCGGAATGTTATATTGGTTTGCTTGAGATGAAGGTGTAGCAGGCTTCATTTGAGGTGAAGATGGTGTAGGATTCTTTTCTTCCACAATATCAATAAAGTGCTTCAGCACCGATGATGGAGCTGTTGTAGGGCAACGTGCTGGCGTAATATGGGAAGTTGTTGCTACATCACTATATTGATTTGTCTGGGTAGCTGAACAAGTTAAAGTAGTCTCAGTTGAAACATTCTTGTTGTTTGACAAATTTTGAATCTGCTGGAGGAGCTGATTTCTTTCTTCATCAAATTTAAGTTCTGAAGCCTGAAGTAGTTTTTCATTTGCTTCCGCCTCAAACTCAATTAAGTTCAGTTCAGTAATCCTAGCTAGTGCCATCTGATAGTCCAGTTCTTTGTTAGCTAGCTTGGCTGTCAGGTCAGTATTAACTTGATCGAGTGTTGCCACTCTCTCCTTGAGTAATGTGTTTTCAACTTGGTATTTAGCTCTTGCTTCCACACATGAAATTAAGTTTTGAATAAGCACATTTTGTAGATTGGAGCTTGTGTCCGAATTATCATTTGGTGATGGTGACAAATCATCATCAAGTTGTAGGTCAAATAGGGGCTTTGAAGAGACACTACTGCTATCAAATTGAGAAGTTGATGAATTGACGAATCGCTACAGGTAGAACTCTTCATCTCAGTAAATAACATTTTTAATATTTAATTGGTTTGTGCACTCCACAAGTTGCTGGGGCTCCAATATAAAATAATTACCTTTATTGTTCATGCCAATTAATAAACCACGGCTCCTTATTTTTAATTTATTATAACTTGATATATTAAAACCTAATCAGATGCATGTATCTATGCAGCACAACTCACTGATCTGTAATGTTGCCATGGAAGTGCATCAGGTAAAGACCATAATATCGTAACCATGGAGTTTATTTAAAATAAATTGCTGACTGTCTCAATGAAACCTTTAATAACAGTAACATCTCACTAATTTACAGAAAATAAAATCATCATTTGCTTCATACATGAGTGTAGATCAACTTTGTAATTAAAAGGAGGAGGATTAAGTTTTGTAGGCATGTGAGAGTTTCTCCTTTAGTCAGATTTCGGACATTTTTAATACTGGTGTTCTTCCTTTGTTGTGTCGCCTGAACGAATGTTTACGGAGACACTAACCAGCCCAAGTTGTATCTGTGGGGTGGGTGTAAGGTGGGTGAAATTAATAAACCACAACTTGATTCCCTCATGTATTGATGCATATATGCGTCATACAGGGGCGTAGCAAGAGCATCAGGGGCCCATGGACAAGGAGCAGTACGGGCCCTTTTAACCAGGGCGGGATTTACCTTGTGATGTGGGGGGCCCTGGGCCAGGCCAAAATTTGGAGGCCCTGAAATCACGTGACGATGAAAGCCTGTGCACTCAAGTCAGTGGCTAAGCTTTCGTATACGTATAATAAAGAGGGGAACTAATATATTTTGTTCCGATGTTACTAGTACTTTTGCGCGCAAAGCACGCGCAAAAATTCAATTTCAGACTATTTGTTTTAGCCCCAGATCAACATGAATTTTGCCCTGGGAATCGTAAATCGTTTATCAGCCCTTATTTGATTTTCGCTTTTGTGCTCGGGGGCCCCTGAACCCTCGGGGCCCATGGACTTTGTCCACCCTGTCCCCCCGCTTGCTACGCGCCTGGCGTCATATTTTACTCATCTAATTTTGTCATATTCTGGTCCTTAGTGTTGACATGGAGTGTATCAAGTACAAACTATATAGTAACCATGATATTTTATATAATTAAATAGCCTATTATGTAATAAACTATTTAACAGAGTTTCACTTAATTTTACAAGCAAAATGTTTAGGGGGTATAATACCCTGATTTTCATCAGTACCCCTCTTCTTTTTTTTGTTGCAAATTTATAAAGTATATAAATATGTTCATCACCTCATGTCCTGAACTTATAAAATATCTCTTCATACAAAGTGCTTTTAAACCATTTTAGAAAATCATTTTAGCCCTATATATTTTTTTGTTTACTGTTTCTTAGTAACTCAGATGTGTGTTTCATAACAAACCATAATTTATTCTATTCAACATGTTCAAGTAGAGTACACGAATAGAATACATTAAATACTTTGTTTTACTATCTATAGAAATGTGCTCACTGATTATAACACTGAATAAATTAAGCTCTTCCACATAGAAAATGTAATACTATATCATGTATGTATTTTCTATAATGTTTTGTTAGGAAAAGGGATTTAAAAAGGCTATAAGGTCATCAAAGGTCAGGTTATAGGTCACTTGGTTCAGGTCATATTCAGGCATCCATTTTGAATACATGTGATATTCTGTGATATCATACATGTCATAATGAGGCATCAATTTGGATATTTTGTCTGTTACTGGATATATAATGGAAATGTGTGAGGTGGATATACTAAAATACCTTGGGATGTAAATGGTGAGTACAATTTAGATTGCCTAGTTGAGATTGATTGGGCAAATAAATATAAAATAGTTACCAAAATCACGGAAAACTACCTAATATGGTGGTATAGGTGACAAAAATACAATCTTTTTCAACATTGCTGTAGTGTGGTTGTGGTAACATGTTACCTATATGGCTAGTTGTGGAGCACCAAGTTAATGAAGTAATAAAAGAAATCAGGAACCACTTATTCCCATTTCAACACATATCCAAAATTTTAACGAAATCTGTTTTTAGTAAGCTTTCCAAAATGAAGTGAATTTAAAACATCAGTGATGTACCACCTGAATCATTAGAAGCATTGATACCGATGCCACCAATTGAACAAGAAGATTTGCTCCTTCATTTTGCATACCACTTTGTCCATTTTTTTCTCATTACTTCACAAAATACAAAAAATGCAAAAAAATGCAATGGGTGTAGTACCCCCTTAAAGAATGCGATATCACTGATCTTATACTACCTGATGCCAGTCCCATAGTGTACCGGTACTTAATTCGACTGAAGATATTGTTACTTTTTCTGCAGAAGAGTGACTCAGTTATTAGCGACATTATATTTGATAAACTATTCTTTTTTAGATTTCAATTAGCTTGATATGTATCCTCGTGCAATTTATATAGGCCTAATAACTTTATCAAATGCATTTGTTCATGTATGCAGCATCCATATAATTTTGTCATATACCTGTCTACAATGTTGCCATGGAAGCGTATCAAGATCACATAGTAACCAGGGAGTTTATTGTAAATAATTAAATACATGTTATAATTTCAGAGTTTTTTTGCACAAACTGTCTCCTTAAAACCATAATGTCATATCCATTTGAAATAAACACACCATGGTTGGGGGAATAAGGTGATGACTGATGAACACCTTCAAGGGTAGCACCTATTGATCTACCCAATGTTTTATACAAAGCTTGGTGACCATTCTGTGAAAAGGTATTGAATTGATCAATCACAAAACTATCTTATGTCCTACTTACATCTAATTATACACTGTAACAGTGGGCACCATCATCCTACTTGTAGGTATAGGGCCACGTGTCAAAAGAAGGGACGCTCTTTTGTGACGTGCTATTTTCATAGGTGAAAACATCAGTTTTGAGAATTTTTTGTACCAATTACAGGTATGTAAAAGAATACATGGCTGGAAAGCATGAGGAACACAGATAACAAAGCCCTAATATATTCAGGGTGTGTGAGAAAATATACAGGGTGTACCAATTAATGTTTTAATGAACATGTTGTATAGTTTTAATAGCTTATTTCTTGTTAGGAGCATTTTCACAATCTTGAGGTCAGAATCAAACAGGGCTTGAAAAAGCACATCAGAAAATATATAGTTTGTATAGGGTATGATGTTTGTATACAGGGTGCTCCAAGGTTTTTTCATTATTATACCTAATTAATTTCAAAAATCTTAATGCTAATTAGCTGCTTAAGGTTATTAATTCTTTTAAACTGTTGTGATTTGGTAGTTCACAGCATCTTATGAATGGTAGTGAGCTTTGGCAAAAACTGCATTGCTCAATTCATAGCGAGCGTGTAGAAGAATGAAAATATTACAGATATACTTTTATAGGTGCTGCAGTTCTTGAGTTATGTTGTAAAGAGGACTGAAACAACAACATTTTTGTAAAACGTACATAACTCATCAACAACAATAAATTAAGCAAGTTTGCAAAGTATACGATTTGTAGAATGAACTTTTGCAAACAATCAAGGTGTTAATTTTCAATAATATATTGATCTAGATAATGAAAATCGATTTTTAGGTTGCTTCGACCAACAATATCTTGTATACCCTTAAAATACTTGCAGTAACTGGTTTAAGTCACAAATAATCATAACAACCCAAAAAGAGTACAAGTTATCTCTTCATTTGACACTTTCGGACTTTACAAGCAACTTTGAAAATTGATCATTTTACATAGAAGTCTATGGAGAGAGACACAGAGTGACCCGTAAACCAGCTTGTTAGTCTTATTAATGAATTTAAATTACACAAACCCCTTATTTATTTAATTGCTATATGATTGCTATCAACCTTGGTACTAAATAATCATGGATTTTAGTTTGCTAAACAACATAAAAGGGAAAAGAGTCATGCCATCAAACTGTGCTGGACCCTTTCCATACAGTTTGTATGGCTCCGTGTCCACACCTCCTCCAACCAAGGACCTAATGAGCTTTACAATCATAAAATAAATTACCAGCAATATATAGACCGTAAGTTGGTAGCAAATTAGAAAGGAAGAACCAGGCTTTCTATTAAGACCAAAGTTGTAAACCTAGTCATCTTCTTAAACAAACAAAACAGAACATTTAATTTTCTCAAGTAAAACGTCACAACTCCAACCTATTGGGGTACCCAACTTCAGACGCATGGCCATGGAGAAAATCAGCATATATCTAAAGTGATACAATGTAACAGTGTGCACGAAATAACCAAAATTCAAAAATGTCCTACTCTTTTCTATTGTGTGATTGTCATGCATTAAAGGAAACATATAAACCTGCATGGGGAAGAAGGTTCTCTTTATTTTACAGTAATCTGCATTGCTGCTCATGGGTTTAATTTCCGCGCCTAACGATGTTTGGAAAGATGATATTAAATGAGCTCTGATGTATGTAGGGGTGTGTGTCGGGGAGGGGTGTATGTGTGTATGTGACATCCAGATACAAGTTTTGGTTACAGTTGTAATTGTTTATAAAATGATCTCAGGTGAAAAGTTCAAATCTCGTTACAAGAAACCTTTGAGCATAGATGTAGTATGTGGGTCTTCATATTATGGTGTTGTGTCACATAATTCTAAGGTTCAAGGTCACAGGAGGTCATGTGAATGAAGATTGCATCATGAAGTTTAAAGTTTCGGAGAGTTTTAATGCATTATCTGGAGATCCGTATTGGTTACAATGACATAACTTGGTGGGGGTAGCATGGCAGGTTCATAACCTGGTTAGATTTTAGTACAACATATGATAACTAATTTGCATAAATCATGCACATCAAGCAAAATAACCTTATGAACAGATTATATGAAGTTAGGGGGTGACTAAGAAAATAGCAGTGATCACTGCATGCATGTACAAGAATGACAATGATAATTAGAATACTATGCATCATAATTTATGGTTATGCTTTGTCTTGAAGGGGGGGGGGGCGACTAAGAAAATAGCAGTGATCACCAGCATTACTCATACATGTATTATTAATTATTAATGGATCTGTTGTGCCTTGGATGTTATCAGGATATAAATAGCACTGGGAACTACCGTTAAATGGATCATTGTCTTGCCTTAAAAGTGACCAGGATTTTAATAGCAGTGGATACCACCATGGATCATTGTCTTTGCCTTGAAAGTGCCCAGGATAGAGAAGTGGATACCACCATGGATCATTGTCTTGCCTTGAAAGTGCCCAGGATAGAGCAGTGGATACCAATATGGATCATTGTCTTGCCTTGAAAGTGCCCATGATATAGCAGTGGATACCACCATGGATCATTGTCTTGCCTTGAAAGTGCCCAGGATATAGCAGTGGATACCACCATGGATCATTGTCTTGCCTTGAAAGTGCCCAGGATATAGCAGTGGATACCACCATGGATCATTGTCTTTGCCTTGAACGTGACCAGGATATAGCAGTGGGCACCAATATGGATAATTATCTTGCCTAGAAACTGACCAGGATAATAACAGTGAACACCAATAGGGATCATTTTATTGCCTTTAAAGTGACCAGGATAATAGCAGTGGACACCTCCATGGATAATTATCTTAAAAGTGACCATTATTATTATCTTGCCTTGAAGTGATCAGGATATTAATTGCAGTGGACTCCACCATGGACCACCATGGATCACTATCATGTCTTGAAAGTGACCATAATAATAGCAGTGGACACCACCATGGATTGTCTTGAAAGAGACCAGGATGGGCCCCACCATGGATCATTGTCTTTGCCTTGAAAGTGAGCAGGAGATTAAAAGCATATAGCAGTGGATACCACCATGGCTCACTATCTTACTTCAAAATGACCAGGATAATAGCAGTAGTCACTTATTCACCAACCTTAATTAAGGATTTTCCAAATTTCCAAGTGGCACCCTTTAAAAAGGGTGCCCTGCCAACAGTGTTAAATGGATCATTATCTTGCCTTGCCTTGAAACTGACCAGGATAATAGTAGTATGTGGTCACTACCATTGATTACATCAGTGGATATCACGTTGACTTAAGCAGTGGTCACTGTCATAATGTTCTGCCTTCAATGACATCTAAGCAATGGTCACTGCTATAATGTTTTGCCTTCAATGGCATCTAAGCAATGGTCACTGCTATAAATGTTCTGCCTTCATCATTATTCATGATGCAGTCATGTCTACAGTAGAATTCATCTCGACCTTTGCAGGACTTAACCCCATTAAAAGCTATTAAACCAAGATAACACTCATTGAAACAGCTCAACTGATTAAATCGGATCTTCTCTGGTTGTGCACAAGTGACTGTTTTCATGTGCGATATCGCAATAAAGCTGGTATTCATAGCTTCAGTTGGGTAACCGATTATAAAGGAAACGAAAGGAAACAATGTTATGTGTGGCTTTGTTCACGAAATCAGACAATCGTGCTTTCTGTAAACCAGCATTCTTGAAAATGAGCAACATAATGATTTTTGACTTAACACGGTTTAGAAATAATTTCTTCATATTTTTGGTGTTATCTGTCGTTTACATGTCCTTCCTAAAACACAAAAGTACGACCCTCTCCAAACACCTAAATTAGCTAAAAATTTAGGACATGTTACAAAACTTTATTTTCTAGAACCTATTTAGAATAATTTAAATGTAGCTTTTACCGGTTTTTTGTGGCATCCTTCAGAAGTGTGAGGTCCGATACCAATATTTTCGGTCAAATCTCCATTCAAATAACACGGGGAGTTGGCTAGCTATGCCTTGCCCTCACTCATATTTTACAAAAGTGCGACCATTTCTGAACATCTAACCTAGCTGTAATTTTAGGTCATGTTAGAGAAATATATTTGCTAGAAGTTTTGGAGAATAAATAAAATATTGGCTGGTTATTTTTCACACAGTGATGTTAACTAGGCAAGTGTCCATTCTCCCAACATACATCATTTGTAGGGTCACGCGTCAATGGTGAGAGCACTGTGTATTGTGTATAGGAAAACGGACAGTAACTGCAGTATGTCCAAGAATATACAAATACAGTTTCGCATATCACAGCTTTTGTATTGGAGTACATGGGGATAAGATAAGACCAACACACAAACATTGCCAACAGCAGAAGAAGTGAGTATGAATATATTATTTACATTTACTTCGCCAAATTAAAACTTCATAAATGAGATCAAAACCAATTAGAACATTATACTGTGTTTTTTTATATTGTACAACGTTTACATTATGTCAATTAAGTTTATACTAAGTTAATCAATATTTTTAATACATAAATAAATATTGTTTTCATGACATCATTACATACATTATTAGGTATGAGATATGGACGCACCACCTCTCATTGCAATACCTATATGTATAGTCCAGTTTCCCTGCGAAAAAGGAATAGAACTGTTTGTTTGTTTACCCAGGTTGGTACGTGAGGGACACATGCTAATCCATGGAAAACCATGGACCGTTCCAAGCTCATACAAATGCACAAGCCTGGATAGCCAGTGTAGGCTAATAAATATGCATGCTGGCCTAGATAGCTTTGATAAACAAAGCATGAAATGGAAGAAAATAGCTAGGAAAAAGAGAAAAGAGAGAAGGCCACTCCCAAACACAATCAATTGTACAATTTTACTCTCAGCCCTTACTTCGTGAGAAAGGAAACTGGAATTCCAATCTCAAGCCCCGATGCAAAGGCTTTACAATTATCTGCTATTGATATTGTTGCCAACAAGGTGTGAAAATTAAAAGTGTATATAAACCCAGCAAACACAAAACGTTTTCGACATCATTCGCAAAAGGTTATAAAAGGTTGTCAGAAAACGTTTAAATGTTGGGTTACATAAAGGGTATATTAAGGGTATAAAACGTTTTCATAACATTAAAAAACATTTTTTGATCATCTACTGCCCAGCAAACACAAAATGTTTTACAGAAAACGTATTAATGTCGGGTTATATAAAGGGTATAAAAACATTTTAATAACATTCCAAAAACATTTCTGAAAATTTAATACAAAACATTCTAAACAGAATGTTATGGTGGGGTTAAAAATATATTTTGCGAAAAAATGTGCCCAAAATATTTTAAAAACGTTTTCATGACCTTTATATAACCCGACATTTAAATGTTATTAAAACGTTTTGAAAATAACATCTTAAGAACATTTCTGTGTTTGCTGGGTGCAAATAGTTTAACATAATGTTTTAAAATATTGTTGTAGTGTGTTTTCATACAAAACGTTTTAAAACGTTTTCATGACCTTTATATAACCCGACATTTTAATGTTATTAAAACGTTTTTACCTAAACCAAAAGCCAAAATAAAACTTATTCAAAACGTTTTTAAAACATTTTTGTGTTTGCTGGGAAGGTTCATGATATTAATAACATTATTACATATTATTTTTCTATCAGTTGGTTTATCTACTGCGGTTTGTCATTGTGGTTGGCTTGGTTAGGTTAGGTGGGAGTAAAGTTGGCTAAATAGAGTAAATACTAGTATAAATTGAGATTGGTTTTGTATCCTTTTTCGTAGCAAAATTCAACTAGTACTAGTTTACTACATAATTTATATCTTAGGAATACATTCAGATGTCTTAGTAACACACCCAAAAGGAGGCCATTTGGATATTTCAAAGTTGTTCAGTTGAATTTGCCATGTCAGAAAACATATCATTAGACACCAAAATCATTGAAATTGGATAATCTTAACCATATTAGTAGAATTGCACCCAGCCAATAGTGTGCTGACCTTTGTCACATTTCTGCCCATAGTACCGTAACTAAAGGAAGCAGATAGGTCAAACTATACATTCTATAATTTGACCCCTGTTTGACTTTAATTGACCCTGACAAAAATGCCCGACACTTTAAAGAGGGCAGCCCGAATTTGTTCAATATCCTTCAGGCATGCCAAAAACACTTTCAGACCTTTGTTCCAAGGATTTGGTCACCAAACATTAGCACTGGTCTCTTACTATTCTGCACGGGCAGAGTAATATAGGTGGGGTGGTGGGCCCCTGGGGTCCAGAGCACAGGCCTTAATAGGTGGGGTGGTGGGCCCCTGGGGTCCAGAGCACAGGCCTTAATAGGTGGGGTGGTGGGCCCCTGGGGTCCAGAGCAAAACCAAGGTGGGTTTGGTGCATGAATGCTATTTCATGAGCAAAAAAAAAAAAACTTTGCCCAGGCATTGTTGCATTTCTGGCGCTCCTATATCTGTGTATATTTATAATTTGTCCGAGTCACAGAACAATGGTAAGATCTTAGGATATTTTCCCCTGTCTTAATTTTGTTTCTGGGAACCACAGTGCCAGGATACTGTAGATTTTGTTGCCCTGCAAACATAATGAGAGTGAGATTGTTTCTGATAAAAGGGGAATATCTGAACAGAATGATCACAGTGCCATATCATGATAAAAAAATATATATCAAACAGTCAGAGGTCTATTGGGATCCAGTTTTATGGCGGAACAACTAATACATGAAACATGTAGGAGGTAGTCCCTTCATTCATAGTCCAAAATAGGTGAAAAGTAACAAGCTGAATGTACCCTACTTTCATTATAATAGGGGAAAAGACACACCATGATAATCAGAAGTGCAAATTCATGTACTCAACAAAAACTTACAATGTCTTCATCTGTCGCTTGTAAACCAGCAGAGGCAGACACAAGCTGGATGATATGGAAACATAAATATAGGAATATATCATAATAAATTAATTATAATATAATTTTAGGCAATATTAGGCAAAACATCTTACAATAATGCTATATCTGCTGAACAATAATCAATTTTACATAAAGCAGTTATTCAACCCTATTCTAGTGATGATTCAAGCCCGTATTCACCTGAAGCCACATGCTGTATGTTACTGCCCCAGTTGCAGTAGCATTCAGCATGCAGCTGTGCACAAATTACTGGTAGTGAGTGTCAGACAATGACAGTGACAGATTCTCTAGCTACTAGTGTGAGTTAAGATAGCTAGAGATATGGTAGGGATGTCCATGTTTTTTGCTTGATCAGCGACTAAATGGTATGTGACCAAGAAATAAACAGGTCGCACGGTGATCCTGAAGGGTCATAACAGTCTATGGAAAAACACAAAGAAAAAACAAACAATATATAAAGCAATGGAAATTCAAAAGCGGCATGAAAAAAATACTATACACGTAAAACAATGGGATTTTGCAAAGTGGCAAGAAAACTTACTCTACACGTAAACCAATGGGATTTTGCACAGTGGCAAGAAAACTTATTCTACACGTAAACCAGTGGGAGTTTGCAAAGTGGCAAGAAAACTTATTCTAAACGTAAACCAATGGGATTTTACCAAATTGCCATGAAAACTTACTCTGCAGGTAAACCAATGGGATTTTGCAAAGTGGCAAGAAAATTTACTCTACACGTAAACCAATGGCATTTGCAAAGTAGCAAGAAAACTTATTCTAAACGTAAACCAATGGGAATTTGCAAAATGCCATGAAAACTTACTCTACACGTAAACCAATGGGATTTTGCAAAGTGGCAAGAAAACTTATTCTACACGTAAACTAATGGGATTTTGCAAAATGCCATGAAAACTTACTCTGCACGTAAACCAATGGGATTTTGCAAAGTGGCAAGAAAATTTACTCTACACGTAAACCAATGGCATTTGCAAAGTGGCAAGAAAACTTATTCTAAACGTATACCAATGGGATTTTGCAAAATGCCATGAAAACTTACTCTACACATACCCCAATGGGAATTTGCAAAGTGACATGAACACTTTTGTTTACAAGTTTTCATATGTAGTTTTCAATTTGCACTTTCACACGCTATATATATGCAGATTCGTCCCCTACTTTTCATGTAAAAATGTCAATTTGTTCCTATCAAAAATGCAGTCAAAAGTTAAATTTAAACGCTACATTCACTGGAATTGCAATATTAATGTGTATCCTTTGGTCCCTTTCTAACTAAATAATTTCAAAATTTTCTATTTTTATATAATCTGTTTTGAATTAAAAATAACATTATGTACAACTGTGTCCTTTTACCGTCGTATGTGGGCCTATGATTCATGAAATAAAAGAATGAATAGACAGAAACACATTCAAACAAACATTCATGTCAGGGCAGCCTATGCATGGAATTCTTTGCCACCGACAGTAAGAGCTCAGATGGAAAATATGACTTTAGGCCAATTTCAATCAAAAATGAAAGAAATTTAGGCCTGCCTTTATCTATATTTTATTCATTTACTTGCTTGATTTTTGTATATAAATATAATTATTGTATTTCTGTATTTTGAATCATGGTATTTATAATTATCTTGTAGTTGATGATACCATTATACTTATTTGTAATATATTGTAAATACATTGTAAATACTGTATGATACTTTGTAAATATTGTGTATCATAATATATTTTGTTGCTATATAACATGTATCAACGAGGGCCTGCTTGAAAAGCAGTGCTTGTCACTGAAGCAGTATAACCCTCAATAAAGAAAGAATAAATAATAATAATAAAACAAAAAGGAAAAAATGTACAAACCATGCATTTGTTGAAGAGCATCCTAATAGTTTCACTTAGCAATAGACCAATGTATTAATATTTGAAATCTCGCTTTGTAATAACCAAAAGATAAAAAGCAATCACCGGGCGCCCAGTATTAAATTCAACAAGAAACAATAAAACATGGAACTATCTAATAGCAAACAAACGCAATAAATAAAAAGAACCCATGAAAAGAAAATGTTCAAAAACTTGAGGTCAAATTTGGGCGATGATTGGTATATGTGGGTGAACGATATTAGTAGCTTTTTAACGAGATGATAATATTGATGAGCCATGTGATTAAAGTTTGTTTACGCTGATACATGCCCTTATTGTCCGCATGCACAAAAGAGTTAGACCGGGTCTAAAGTTAGACCTGGGTCCTATTTCATAAAGCTTCTATTTAAGATGATCTTAAGTATTCATCTTAACTGCAATTCATCTTAAGTCAAGACGTTTAATTCATCTTAGGATAACATTAATCTTATCTCAATTCCTCTTATCTTTTAATTAAATTTTAATCTAATGTTCTTGAAAGAGCCTGATTTTTGTTCGGGGTCAATTCAGTGCGGAAAAGTTTAGTTTAGAGGCAACTTAAGGGTAGACGAGGCATTGTTGGTCGAAGCAACCTAAAAATCGATTGGCATTATCTAGATCAATATATTATTAAAAATCAACACCTTCATGTTTTGCAAAAGTTCATTCTACAAATCGTATACTTTGCAAACTTGCTTAATTTATTGTTGTTAATAAGTTATGTACGTTTTACAAAAGTGTTGTTGTTTCAGCCCTCTTTACAACGTAACTCAAGAACCGCAGCACCTATAAAAGTATATCTGTGATATTTTAATTCTTCTACACGCTCGCTATGAATTGAGCAATGCAGTTTTTGCCAAAGCTCACTACCATTCGTAAGATGCTGTGAACTACCAAATCACAACAGTTTAAAATAATTAATAACCTTAAGAAGGATATTCATCTTAAGTTGTTTTATAATATAGAAGATAAGATTAATCTTAAAGTTAAGAGGAGTTCAAGACTTAAGATGAATTAATTCATCTTAAGTCTGACTTAAGATGATCTTAAAGTTTTATGAAATAGGACCCTGGTCTAAGTGGAATTTAGTCCCAGGAGAAAGGACATTTTCCTTTACATTTGCTTAAGTTATTTAGATTTTTGTGTGACAAATCAAATAAAGTATACTCACTGACTTGTGCTTTCGCCATCCAGACTGATGGCTTGATCACAAGTGATCTGGTCACACAAAAATCTAAATAATTTGATCTACAATCCTACTGATGCATCTGTTTACGGATTTGCTTAAGTTATTTTGTATTATTTTTGAACTTTGTATTTAAATCTTTAGAATTTGCTTGCTACTCTTGGAAGGAAATAAGTGCAAAGGACTGTTCCTGATGGAACTAAATTCCAATTAGACCAGCTCTAACTTTAGACCCGGTCTAAATCTTTTGTGCATACGGACAATAAGGGCATGAGTTTACACGATAAAGCTATGACTGGGCGGTAGTAAATGAGCAATTTGTCACATTTATTATAATAAAATAAAAATAGATTTTTAGGGAATTTAGGCAAAGCATCTTACAATAATGCTTTAACAATAACCCATTTTACACAAAGCAGTTATTAAACCCTATTTTAGTCATAATTCGAGCCTGTATCCACCTGAAGCCACATGCTGTATGTTACTGCCCCAGTTACAGTAGCATGCAGCATGGTGCAGTGTATAGCTAAAGATACGGTAGGGAGGTCCATCTTTCTTGCATGATCAGAGACTAAATGGTATATGACTAAGAAATAAACAGGTCATCGCATCGTAATTCCAGGATTCCGGTTTGTATTGAATAGGCACTAGCGCACTGCCAGCCGAAGTTTTCGGTCAAATTATTCAAAGGGCTCTCAAATGCACTTCATGTTCTACACAACATAGTAGCACATATAAATCTGTTTCCTGACCAACGATGTCCAATTAATGAAGTGATGAATACTTTGAAATGGGTTAAATTTTTAAGTTTAACCCATTTCAAAATCATTAAAATGATTGAATAATCACATATTAACTATCATCGGCCCACTTTCGTGCACTTAGTTCATTCAAAAGATACCAGAAAACGTTTTAAAACGTTTCCATGACATTTTTATAACCGGACATTTAATCTAAACCAAAACCCAAAATATAACATGTTTAAATTGTTTGGTTTTTTTTCAACCCCATCCCCCCCCCCCCATTTCAAAAAGAAATCCACGCCACTGGTTTGATGTGCTCTCAGATCCCACAAAAGTATATGAAAACGTCGCTATTCGAGCCCTTAAGGGCTGGGGTATGAACGTTTGGACAGTATTTATTGTGGGACATTAGAGCACATCAGACATATCGAATTGCATTCTGAATACGAAGAATGTCTTTCTGATATCAAATAATTTAGATTTTTTGAAATTCGCAATGTAATACAAATTTTATGGCAAATCATTAAAAATTGATATTTCCTTAATATTTTGCATAAAAGAAACTTTTTGCTTGACCTGTGAAATAAAATTAGGGGTTTTGAGTAGAAAATCTGATCTGATTTTTGTTTGACTTTGATCATTTCAATTATAGCAGAAGGGTATTTTCTGTGCTTCCCTATATTCTGATGTGAGTAGAGCCATAAAAAAGCGGTTTTTAAACTTAATTACGGTACTTTTAGATAAACCAAAAGAAAGTTTTATAGGATTTTAGGACTACATCAAGGCCAAAAGAACAGTAGTTTTCAATTTTTGCCTTTTTTGGTGGAACAAATGTCCCAATTCTGAGCCATTGTTTAAAAAAAAACTGCCAATAGAAGCTATCTTCAGTAGATAGCAACATTAATATCGTCTGATATATAAGCTATCTTCAGTAGACATTGTAGATAGGAAAAATATCATGATTTGACATAAGCTATCTTCAATAGAAAAGTAATATGATCTGATAAAGTTATCTTTCGTAGATAGCAACATTATAATGATTTTGCATAAGCTATCTTCAGTTAATAGCAACATTGTCACAGTCTGATACAAGTATCTTCAGTAGATAGTCACATTAATATTAAGATGCATTCATATTCCAAAATAGGTGAAGAGTAACAAGCTGAATGTACGCTACTCTCACTATAATAGGAAAAAGCACATGATAATCATAAGTGCAAGTTGATGTAGTCAACAAGAGCTTCTACAATGTCCTTATCTGTCGCTTGTAAACCAGCAGGGGTAGATATAAGATGGATAATGTGGAAAAATAAATATAGACATTTATTATAATAAATTAATTGTAATAGAATTTTAGGCAATAATAGGCAAAACATCTATAATGCCATATCTGCTGAACAATAATCAATTTTACACGAAGCAGTTAAGGGAAGGGGTATGAACGTTTGGGCAGACATATCGAATTGCATTCTGAATACGAAGAATGTCCTTCTGATATCAAATAATTTTGATTTTTTGAAATTCGCAATGTAATACACATTTTATGGCAAAATCATTAAAAATTGATATTTTTGATATTTAACAGTACTCGAAGTAAACTTTGTAAATCTGATGATTTATATTTGAAGTATATGTAGGTGGGATGAAAAGCCGACGATCAATTGAAAATTTTGACCTTTCGTATTGAAGATATGGATTTTTTCCCAAAACACCAAAAAAAGGTCATTTTGGGAAAAAAATCCGTATCTTCAATGTGAAAGGTCTAAATTTTCAATTGATCGTCGGCTTTTCCTCCCAGCTACATACACTTTAAGAATATATCATTACATTTATAAAATTTACTTCGAGGACTGTTATATCTCAAAAATGTGAAAAATATCAAATTTTATCAATTTGTCATAAAGTTTGTATTATATCGTAAATTTCATAAAATGAAAATTATTTGATATCAGAAAGACATTCTTCGTATTCAGAATGCAATTCGATATGTCTGATGTGCTCTCATGTCCCACAAAAAATACTGTTGAAACGCTCAAAATGCTTATTCCAGTTCCTTTAATTATTCAACCCTATTTTGGTCTTGATTCAAGCGCGTATCCACCTGAAGCCTCATGCTGTATGTTACTGCCCCAGTTGCAGTAGCATGCAGCACGGTGCTGTGGACACATTATTGGTAGTGTGTGCCAGACAACAGCAGTGACATATTCTCTAGCTAAGGTGTGGGTTAAAGACAGCTAAAGATACGGTATGGAAGTCTGCCTTTCTTGCTATAACAATCACCCATTTACACGAAGCAGTATTTCAACCCTATTTTAATCATAATTCGAGCCTGTATCCACCTGAAGCCACATGCTGTATGTTACTGCCCAGTTACAGTAGCATGCAGCACGGTGGTGTGCACAAATTACTGGTAGTGTGTGCCAGATAATGGCAGGGACAGATTCTCCAGCTACGGGCGTGGGTTAAAGACAGCTAAAGATCAAATCCAGCAAACGTTTTAAAAATGTTTAAAACAAGTTATATTTTCGGTTTTGATTTGGATATACATTAAATGTCAGGTTATATGAAGGTCATGAAAACATTTTGTATGAAAACAACCCGCAACAATATTTTTAAAATGTTTTCAAATATTATTGTATACTATTTTTTGCAAACATTTTTGCCAAATATTTTGTCAACACTTAAATAACATAACAGAACATTTGCAGTAGGTTATCACAATTTTTTTTTATATACCCTTTATATAACCCGACATTTAAACGTTTTCTGACAACCTTTTGCGATGATGTCGAAAACATTTTGTGTTCGCTGGAAAGGACCCTCTTTTCTCTAAATTTTTCATGCCACTTTTGGATTTTCCATTGATTTCTATATAGTTATTTACCGTGTGTTTTTCCATAGACAGTTATGACCCTTCCGGATCACCGTACGCCACAGGACGGTGGTTTGTACACCATAGGCAAATGCACTAGGGGTGTTCGGCTGGCAGTAGTATAAGAGAGAGTCTCACACAAGACTAACCCTATTTAAATAATTAAAGATGGATGTTCTTGCAGCTTCTTACTGAAGTGACGAAAAAATGTATAGATGTAAATTAAAGATAATATTAATAAAAATGTCTAAAAATTCTTACTGAAGTGAATAAAAAATGTATAGATGTAGATTATAGATAATATTAATAAAAACGTCTAAACATTAAAAAAAAATCATATTGACCCTTTTCCATAGGTTGTTGACTTTGATTAGGTGAGCACTGGTTGGTTCATGTCATATTAATTGGTTCAAAAGTTAAAATCAAATAAGTCTTATGCACAGTTTTTGTATTTTGTAAGTATATACAAGGTTATTAAGAAATTGTCCATCTTATTTCCATGTCAAGATGTATCCAGGACGTAATTACGAATTGCCACTAAACATGGTCTAGTTGAAAGCTGGCAAATTTCACTAACATTTGTGTGTTTGTTGAACCCTTCGATGTTTTCTTCTCATTTAAAACGTGTTATATTTTGTTTTGAAGTCCCAAGCCATATCAGGGAGCTTTAATATGAACAAAATACTTATCATGCTTATCATGAGTAAAACAGTTGGACAACCGCATCTTGAAAACATTTTTATGGAGATTATCTAAAGCTACAATATGATGCTTACTAAACCTTTGGCTTCAGTTTTTAACCGTTTCCGACGTACCAAATCTGTATTCACTTATATAAACAACCATTTCACATTTTAATCAAATAATTTTTATCTTAAAGCAGAGATTTCAGAGTATAATCATGGGTAATTTCAATATCCTGACACGTAAGATAAAACGAGATGCGATGATGGAGGTAGATATCTGCAATAAATGGCAACATTAACATACTCTTGTAATGACGGTTATTCAGACCGAATGTATATATATTACTATTGTGTTGTTTTTGTAGTATATTATGGCTTGTTGATTCTTTATGATCTCAGATACTAGTGATTTGATAATATTAACAAGCATGGTTATCAGGAATGGACTTATGAATGGTAGCTTTCTCATTGGATGATTCGTATACTATAATTAGGAGAATTTATACATATCCATATAAGGTAATGATGTTCTAGGACACTTGTTACTTTAACTTGTGAGCTATGGAATGTGTGGTTTGAATTCAGGGCCGGATTTACCATAGGGCCAGATGGGCCCGGGCCCAGGGCCTCCAGATTTTTGGGGCCCCCAAAATTGCCCTGTGCAGTGTGCATCTTCTTCTTCTTCTTTGGAATACTCTTCAACGTTCCACAAGGAATCACACGAAAATCTTCCATTTTAACCGAAAAACACCATGTTTTGGGTCAAAATAGGGTACATTTGAAATGGCCTATATACAGCTTCAATTTGGGCCAAAATAACCTAAAATTGAATTTTTTCGCTCGCTTTGCGCGCAAATGTCCTAATACGATCTAAAAACTGGCACATGCCTTCCTCACGGTGCGTTTGGGGCCTCCAGATTTTGGCCTGGCCCAGGGCCCCAAAAAAGGTAAATCCGGCCCTGGGTTTGATAGAAATACAAACATGAAGGAAGTGTCATCATGATTATTTATGGTTTTAACATGTTTAAGAAAATGTTCATATTCATCTCAAATCTGACATAAGATTTCTTTAGTAGATAGCAACATTGACACTGTCTGACATACGTTATTATCAATTATCTTCAAATCCAATAGATAGCAACATTAACATGATTTAACATGAGCTTCAGTAGATAGCATCATTAACATGATCTGACATCAGATATCTTCAGAAGATAGATACATTGACACATTCTGACAAAAGCATCTTCAGTAGATAGTAACATTAACATGATCTGACAAACTATCTACAGTAGATAGCAACATTAACTTGATTTGAAGCTATCTTTAGTATATCTATAACATTAACATGATCTGACATAAGCTATCTTCAGTAGATAACATCATTAACATACTCTGACATAAGCTATCTTCAGTAGGTAGGAACATTAACTTGATTTGACATAAGCTATCTTCAGTAGATATCATCCTTAACATAATCTGACAATGTAATTATGTTTTAGTAAATAGAAACATTAACGGTCATCCAGACTCGATGTATATTACTATTGTAATATTTTATTATGACTTGTTGCTTCTCTATGACCTATGTTACATGTGATTCGATACTATAAACAAGCATGGTTATCAGGTGTGATATTATTAAAATTATAACCGGGATATAAAGTAAAGACACTCTGGGAACTGTCTATACCATTGTACCAGTCGTCAGTCACATTAAGCATTGAAGTTCATGTGCTATCAATTTCATGTAAGGGCCTGAAGCCCGAATCATAACTATAGAGTTTTTCATTAAAAAAATCATACATTTGGGAGAAAACTACCTTCTCGCAAATTTTGGATAGAACCGGGAGAATGACGATAGGCCTGTGATTGCTCGGATCGGTATGATCCAACTTTTATAAATTGGATTCAATCTAGCTCTTTTCAGCTATCAGGAATTACCCCTGTTTGTAATAGCAACCCCAGCTTTCTTCAGTAACCTTATTGAGATGTTATCAACACATGTGGCTTCTTTAGGTGTGCTCTTTCTAAGCTATCAGGAAATACCCCTGTTTGTAATGACAGATTGATTACATGGGTGATAGGATCAATAATAACAACCCCAGCTTTCTTCAGAACCTTATTGAGATGTTATCAACACATGTGGCTTCTTTAGGTGTGCTCTTTCTAAGCTATCAAAAAATACCCCTGTTTGTAATGACAGATTGATTACATGGGTGATAGGATCAATAATAGCAACCCCAGCTTTCTTCAGTAACCTTATTGAGATGTTATCAACACATGTGGCTTCTTTAGGTGTGCTCTTTCTAAGCTATCAGGAAATACCCCTGTTTGTAATGACAGATTGATTACATGGGTGATGGGATCAATTATAGCAATACCAGCTTTCTTCAGTAACCTTATTGAGATGTTATCAACACATGTGGCTTCTTTAGGTGTGCTCTTTCTAAGCTATCAGGAAATACCCCTGTTTGTAATGACAGATTGATTACATGAGTGATGGGATCAATTATAGCAACACCAGCTTTCTTCAGTAACCTTGGTTGAGATGTTTTAAATATGGCTTTATTTTCACTCAGACTTTTGGTGTGCTCTAAAACAAACTCATGACTTACAGGTTTAAACCTTAACTTACTACTGAAGTTTCATTAACATCTACCTTATCATGACATACATTCTTATCTATATAAAAACAGGGAAAATCTGTTCCAGCTGACCAGCGGAAACCAAAGGATGGATCCAAGTGTGAAACTGTTGTATCCTTTTGGATCAAGGATACAACAGTGTCACACTAGTGTGACACTGTTGTATCCTTTTGGATCCATCCATCCCTGTTAGGGTTTTTAACTTTGTTTATATGTTTTGTGTTACTTCCCCATTGGATGTCGTATCATATTTTCCCTGTTTTTAAATACATTCATAGAATCAGAAATATTTTCTGCAAGATTTGGACCAATGTTAGCAAAATACACGTTAAGTGTGTGTGAGATAACATTAGGGTCAGAACTTTCACAGTCGTCAACCTTAAGGGGGTACAACACCCCTGCCCAATTTTGTGCCTATTTTTGCATTTGTCTCAAAAATTAAAGCGCATTGGTGACAAGTAAGATATGTATATTATAGGGGTAAGGACTGCAACTACTGCACTGGAAATTTTATTTCAGCACAGACAGCAGTTGCGGAGCCGGAGTTACAGTCAAAAATGAGGGAAAACCAATATTTGATCAATAAATCAATAACTACTTGCCTTGAGTTGCTGAATTTTCAGTGCAGTAGTTGTAGTCTTTGCCCTATAATATACATATCTTACCTGTCACCAATGCGCTATAATTTTGAGAAAAATGCAAAAATAGGCACAAAATTGGCCAGGGTGTAGTACCCTTAATCTCATTGATGTGCGTTTTTACGTTTACGAGGTACAGCATAACGAAGATGCTGCCAAACCTGTCAAGTGTTTTTACCACTGTTTACTATACCATCAGTAATAAACTTGCACTTGCTTTTTGTAATGGCTTTATTCACATGTTTTTTTCATACTCCGATAAGCATCTCACATGTCTTGCTTGGGATAAAATATCACTATCCAGTCTTTATGTTATTAATAATATGAAATGAAAAAAATCCATAAAACTGAAATTAGTCACTATACAGTCATTACAGTCTTTGGATGGGTGATTGCCTTTTACAAAAAACAAAAACAAAAAATAAGGCTATAATATCACTATCCAGTCATTAATAATATGAAATGAAATGTATAAAACTGAGATTAGTCATTGTGCAGTCTTCAGGTAATTGCATTTTGTTTTCTTCTAATTAGTGGAATGTGGAATTTCAACTTATTGCATGAACTAAAAGATTAGGATTAAGCAATGTTTTATCTGGCAAAACAAATCGGAAGAAAATGTTTTAATTAAAAATGTTTTTCTGTAATCATGCAACTCTTGCTATTTTACCCGTAAAGTATTGTTATTAAAGGCCCATTCAGTGATTTGCTCATTCAGATCGTAAACAATCATCAAAAATTCAGTTTTTGGTACCTTTGTCGTTGTCATAGATGTGCTTACATAGCCTGCTAGTGGTTCAGCCCAAAGCTATGTATTTAAGACAAAATAAGGCATTTACATGAATCTGTAATACTGAAATACTGACAGTATATAAATTGGCTACATTTATTTGAATGAGGCTTCAACTTTGTCAATGTTGTTGTTTTCTTCAGTTTTTGCCACATTTTGCATTCAAAAATACCAAATGACAATTGATTACAACCTAATTTTATTTTTTTACACTTTATTCAGGGGTTCCCTATTTATTCTTGCCTTTGCGCATTCATCATATTGGTTCAAATTTTGATTCATTTTGCATTATATTTTGCATATATTGTTTCTTTGTTTGTTTTGCTTGATCACATTATTTGGTTTTGTTTTCATAATTAATAATGATCTTTATTGATTACTAATGGTTTTACTTATGTTATGTATTCTGAGGTAAGGGTTTGCCTGCATTAAGGTTGGTCTGAACCCTGGAATTATGAAAACTTTCGGGCCTCATAACCGCTAAATTATTAGTCTAAAGAATATAAAAGTATACATTTTTAGAATGGAAATGACTTGATGAATTCATCTGTGAGGCCCAATTTGGGCCAAAATGCTCATTTTTGGAGAAAATCCTAAAAACGGTTTTTTTGGCCCAAATTTTTTCGTGAAACGTAACAAAAAAATTGTTTGGCCAAAAAATTTTTTTTATTGATTTTTAAAAACTAGATAAAAATATCTAGGGAGCGTTTTTTCATTTTTTTGAATTTTGACCAACTTCACCAAAAATATTTGAAATTTGGGCGAAAATCAGGCTTTTTATGATTTTTTGAAAATTTTGCATTTTTGACCATTTTTGGTGCAAATTTCTCAAAGTTGGTCAAAATTCAAAAAATAAAAAAACGCTCCCTAGATATTTTTATCTAGTTTTTAAAATTAATAAAAAAATTTTTGGCCAAACAATTTTTTTGTTACGTTGCACGAAAAATTTGGGCTAAAAAAAACCGTTTTTGGGATTTTCTCCAAAATGAGAATTTTGGCCCAAATTGGGCCTCACAGATGAATTCAGCAAGTCATTTCCAGTCTAAAAATGTATACTTTTATATTCTTTAGACTAATAATTTAGCAGTTATGAAGCCCGAAAGTTTCCATAATTCCAGGGTTAAGACCACCCTTAAAAGATTGTTACTTGTCATGTTCTTTTTTGCCGAGTGCGTGGATGCCGGTCATCCACTCTCTTTGTTGCTTGTCGCTTGTAATTGAATTATTTTATGTAATATTTTTGCTTTGATATATTTGTAGTTTACTTTCATATTTTATCATAATATATTGCTTGCCTATATTTTGTGGTTCTGTTACTGTAATTTACTATTTATTGCTTGCCTGCTTTGTAAAATCATCACGTTTGAGTTTGAGTCTTTTTGCCTTCTGACTGTATTTTTAGGCGTGCTGGTTTTAATGTTTTTATGCTTATATATTTTGTTGTAAAGCGCATTGATTCTCTTCGTAATAATACGCTATATTAAGTGTCTGTTTATTGTTATTATTATTACTTAAAGGGCCTTAAAATAAGTGGTTTTATTTCAATATGCTTCTTTTGACCTAAAATGAATTCCAACAAAACAATTAGTGATATTCAACATGAGTCTAATATGTGAGAAGACCTGCTTGTTTTTGCTTATTTTGCTGCAAGTTACCAGCAAACACAAAACATTGAAAAGGGTATAATAGGTTCTAATTACGCACAGTCTGACAAAAGCTATCTAAGATAAGCAGCAGTCGTCTGACATACGCTATCTTCAGTAGATAGAAAAATCAACATTGACACAGGCTAACATAAGGTCTTCAGTAGATAGCAACATTAAAATGATCTCACATAAGATATCGTCAGTAGGTAGCAACATTAACACAGGCTGACTTAAAGAAATCTATAGTATATAGCAACACTGGCACAGTCTGACATAAGCTATCTTCAGTAGACAGTAACATTAAAATGATCTCACATAAGATATCGTCAGTAGGTAGCAACATTAACACAGGCTGACTTAAAGAAATCTATAGTATATAGCAACACTGGCACAGTCTGACATAAGCTATCTTCAGTAGATAGTAACATTAAAATGATCTCACATAAGATATCGTCAGTAGGTAGCAACATTAAAATGATCTCACATAAGATATCGTCAGTAGATAGCAACATTAACACAGGCTGACTTAAAGAAATCTATAGTATATAGCAACACTGGCACAGTCTGACATAAGCTATCTTCAGTAGGTAGCAACATTAAAATGATCTCACATAAGATATCGTCAGTAGGTAGCAACATTAAAATGATCTCACATAAGATATCGTCAGTAGATAGCAACATTAACACAGGCTGACTTAAAGAAATCTATAGTATATAGCAACACTGGCACAGTCTGACATAAGCTATATTCAGTAGATAGCAACATTAAAATGATCTCACATAAGATATCGTCAGTAGGTAGCAACATTAACACAGGCTGACTTAAAGAAATCTATAGTATATAGCAACACTGGCACAGTCTGACATAAGCTATCTTCAGTAGGTAGCAACATTAAAATGATCTCACATAAGATATCGTCAGTAGGTAGCAACATTAAAATGATCTCACATAAGATATCGTCAGTAGATAGCAACATTAACACAGGCTGACTTAAAGAAATCTATAGTATATAGCAACACTGGCACAGTCTGACATAAGCTATCTTCAGTAGATAGCAACATTAAAATGATCTCACATAAGATATCGTCAGTAGATAGCAACATTAACACAGGCTGACTTAAAGAAATCTATAGTTTATAGCAACACTGGCACAGTCTGACATAAGCTATCTTCAGTAGATAGCAACATTAAAATGATCTCACATAAGATATCGTCAGTAGATAGCAACATTAACACAGGCTGACTTAAAGAAATCTATAGTATATAGCAACACTGGCACAGTCTGACATAAGCTATCTTCAGTAGATAGCAACATTAAAATGATCTCACATAAGATATCGTCAGTAGATAGCAACATTAACACAGGCTGACTTAAAGAAATCTATAGTATATAGCAACACTGGCACAGTCTGACATAAGCTATCTTCAGTAGATAGCAACATTAAAATGATCTCACATAAGATATCGTCAGTAGGTAGCAACATTAACACAGGCTGACTTAAAGAAATCTATAGTATATAGCAACACTGCCACAGTCTGACATAAGCTATCTTCAGTAGATAGTAACATTAAAATGATCTCACATAAGATATCGTCAGTAGGTAGCAACATTAACACAGGCTGACTTAAAGAAATCTATAGTATATAGCAACACTGGCACAGTCTGACATAAGCTATCTTCAGTAGATAGTAACATTAAAATGATCTCACATAAGATATCGTCAGTAGGTAGCAACATTAACACAGGCTGACTTAAAGAAATCTATAGTATATAGCAACACTGGCACAGTCTGACATAAGCTATCTTCAGTAGATAGTAACATTAAAATGATCTCACATAAGATATCGTCAGTAGGTAGCAACATTAACACAGGCTGACTTAAAGAAATCTATAGTATATAGCAACACTGGCACAGTCTGACATAAGCTATCTTCAGTAGATAGTAACATTAAAATTATCTCACATAAGATATCGTCAGTAGGTAGCAACATTAAAATGATCTCACATAAGATATCGTCAGTAGATAGCAACATTAACACAGGCTGACTTAAGGAAATCTATAGTATATAGCAACACTGGCACAGTCTGACATAAGCTATCTTCAGTAGATAGCAACATTAAAATCTCACATAAGATATCGTCAGTAGATAGCAACATTAACACAGGCTGATTTAAAGAAATCTATAGTATATAGCAACACTGGCACAGTCTGACATAAGCAATCTTCAGTAGATAGTAACATTAAAATGATCTCACATAAGATATCGTCAGTAGATAGCAACATTAACACAGGCTGACTTAAAGAAATCTATAGTATATAGCAACACTGGCACAGTCTGACATAAGCTATCTTCAGTAGATAGCAACATTAAAATCTCACATAAGATATCGTCAGTAGATAGCAACATTAACACAGGCTGACTTAAAGAAATCTATAGTATATAGCAACACTGGCACAGTCTGACATAAGCAATCTTCAGTAGATAGTAACATTAAAATGATCTCACATAAGATGTCGTCAGTAGATAGCAACATTAACACAGGCTGACTTAAAGAAATCTATAGTATATAGCAACACTGGCACAGTCTGACATAAGCTATCTTCAGTAGATAGTAACATTAAAATGATCTCACATAAGATATCGTCAGTAGGTAGCAACATTAACACAGGCTGACTTAAAGAAATCTATAGTATATAGCAACACTGGCACAGTCTGACATAAGCTATCTTCAGTAGATAGTAACATTAAAATGATCTCACATAAGATATCGTCAGTAGATAGCAACATTAACACAGGCTGAAAAAAATCTATAGTATATAGCAACACTGGCACAGTCCGACATAAGCTATCTTCAGTAGATAGCAACATTAAAATGATCTCACATAAGATATCGTCAGTAGGTAGCAACATTAACACAGGCTGACTTAAAGAAATCTATAGTATATAGCAACACTGGCACATCTGACATAAGCTATCTTCAGTAGATAGCAACATTAAAATGATCTCACATAAGATATCGTCAGTAGGTAGCAACATTAAAATGATCTCACATATAAGATATCGTCAGTAGGTAGCAACATTAAAATGATTTCACATAAGATATCGTCAGTAGATAGCAACATTAACACAGGCTGACTTAAAGAAATCTATAGTGTATAGCAACACTGGCACAGTCTGACATAAGCTATCTTCAGTAGATAGCAACATTAAAATGATCTCACATAAGATATCGTCAGTAGGTAGCAACATTAAAATGATCTCACATAAGATATCGTCAGTAGGTAGCAACATTAAAATGATTTCACATAAGATATCGTCAGTAGATAGCAACATTAACACAGGCTGACTTAAAGAAATCTATAGTGTATAGCAACACTGGCACAGTCTGACATAAGCTATCTTCAGTAGATAGCAACATTAAAATGATCTCACATAAGATATCGTCAGTAGGTAGCAACATTAAAATGATCTCACATAAGATATCGTCAGTAGGTAGCAACATTAAAATGATCTCACATAAGATATCGTCAGTAGATAGCAACATTAACACAGGCTGACTTAAAGAAATCTATAGTATATAGCAACACTGGCACAGTCTGACATAAGCTATCTTCAGTAGATAGCAACATTAAAATGATCTCACATAAGATATCGTCAGTAGGTAGCAACATTAACACAGGCTGACTTAAAGAAATCTATAGTATATAGCAACACTGGCACAGTCTGACATAAGCTATCTTCAGTAGATAGTAACATTAAAATGATCTCACATAAGATATCGTCAGTAGGTAGCAATATTAAAATGATCTCACATAAGATATCGTCAGTAGATAGCAACATTAACACAGGCTGACTTAAAGAAATCTATAGTATATAGCAACACTGGCACAGTCTGACATAAGCTATCTTCAGTAGATAGTAACATTAAAATGATCTCACATAAGATATCGTCAGTAGGTAGCAACATTAACACAGGCTGACTTAAAGAAATCTATAGTATATAGCAACACTGGCACAGTCTGACATAAGCTATCTTCAGTAGATAGCAACATTAAAATGATCTCACATAAGATATCGTCAGTAGGTAGCAACATTAAAATGATCTCACATAAGATATCGTCAGTAGGTAGCAACATTAAAATGATCTCACATAAGATATCGTCAGTAGATAGCAACATTAACACAGGCTGACTTAAAGAAATCTATAGTATATAGCAACACTGGCACAGTCCGACATAAGCTAGCTTCAGTAGATAGTAACATTAAAATGATCTCACATAAGATATCGTCAGTAGATAGCAACATTAACACAGGCTGACTTAAAGAAATCTATAGTATATAGCAACACTGGCACAGTCTGACATAAGCTATCTTCAGTAGATAGTAACATTAAAATGATCTAACATAAGATATCGTCAGTAGGTAGCAACATTAACACAGGCTGACTTAAAGAAATCTATAGTATATAGCAACACCGGCACAGTCTGACATAAGCTATCTTCAGTAGATAGCAACATTAAAATGATCTCACATAAGATATCGTCAGTAGGTAGCAACATTAACACAGGCTGACTTAAAGAAATCTATAGTATATAGCAACACTGGCACAGTCTGACATAAGCTATCTTCAGTAGATAGCAACATTAAAATGATCTCACATAAGATATCGTCAGTAGGTAGCAACATTAACACAGGCTGACTTAAAGAAATCTATAGTATATAGCAACACTGGCACAGTCTGACATAAGCTATCTTCAGTAGATAGTAACATTAAAATGATCTCACATAAGATATCGTCAGTAGATAGCAACATTAACACAGGCTGACTTAAAGAAATCTATAGTATATAGCAACACTGGCACAGTCTGACATAAGCTATCTTCAGTAGATAGCAACATTAACATGATCTCACATAAGATATCGTCAGTAGGTAGCAACATTAACACAGGCTGACTTAAAGAAATCTATAGTATATAGCAACACTGGCACAGTCTGACATAAGATATCTTCAGTAGATAGCAACATTAACATGATCTCACATAAGATATCGTCAGTAGATAGCAACATTAACACAGGCTGACTTAAAGAAATCTATAGTATATAGCAACACTGGCACAGTCTGACATAAGCTATCTTCAGTAGATAGCAACATTAAAATGATCTCACATAAGATATCGTCAGTAGATAGCAACATTAACACAGGCTGACTTAAAGAAATCTATAGTTTATAGCAACACTGGCACAGTCTGACATAAGCTATCTTCAGTAGATAGCAACATTAAAATGATCTCACATAAGATATCGTCAGTAGATAGCAACATTAACACAGGCTGACTTAAAGAAATCTATAGTATATAGCAACACTGGCACAGTCTGACATAAGCTATCTTCAGTAGATAGCAACATTAAAATGATCTCACATAAGATATCGTCAGTAGGTAGCAACATTAACACAGGCTGACTTAAAGAAATCTATAGTATATAGCAACACTGGCACAGTCTGACATAAGCTATCTTCAGTAGATAGTAACATTAAAATGATCTCACATAAGATATCGTCAGTAGGTAGCAACATTAACACAGGCTGACTTAAAGAAATCTATAGTATATAGCAACACTGGCACAGTCTGACATAAGCTATCTTCAGTAGATAGTAACATTAAAATGATCTCACATAAGATATCGTCAGTAGGTAGCAGCATTAACACAGGCTGACTTAAAGAAATCTATAGTATATAGCAACACTGGCACAGTCTGACATAAGCTATCTTCAGTAGATAGTAACATTAAAATGATCTCACATAAGATATCGTCAGTAGGTAGCAACATTAACACAGGCTGACTTAAAGAAATCTATAGTATATAGCAACACTGGCACAGTCTGACATAAGCTATCTTCAGTAGATAGTAACATTAAAATTATCTCACATAAGATATCGTCAGTAGGTAGCAACATTAAAATGATCTCACATAAGATATCGTCAGTAGATAGCAACATTAACACAGGCTGACTTAAGGAAATCTATAGTATATAGCAACACTGGCACAGTCTGACATAAGCTATCTTCAGTAGATAGCAACATTAAAATCTCACATAAGATATCGTCAGTAGATAGCAACATTAACACAGGCTGATTTAAAGAAATCTATAGTATATAGCAACACTGGCACAGTCTGACATAAGCAATCTTCAGTAGATAGTAACATTAAAATGATCTCACATAAGATATCGTCAGTAGATAGCAACATTAACACAGGCTGACTTAAAGAAATCTATAGTATATAGCAACACTGGCACAGTCTGACATAAGCTATCTTCAGTAGATAGCAACATTAAAATCTCACATAAGATATCGTCAGTAGATAGCAACATTAACACAGGCTGACTTAAAGGAATCTATAGTATATAGCAACACTGGCACAGTCTGACATAAGCAATCTTCAGTAGATAGTAACATTAAAATGATCTCACATAAGATGTCGTCAGTAGATAGCAACATTAACACAGGCTGACTTAAAGAAATCTATAGTATATAGCAACACTGGCACAGTCTGACATAAGCTATCTTCAGTAGATAGTAACATTAAAATGATCTCACATAAGATATCGTCAGTAGGTAGCAACATTAACACAGGCTGACTTAAAGAAATCTATAGTATATAGCAACACTGGCACAGTCTGACATAAGCTATCTTCAGTAGATAGTAACATTAAAATGATCTCACATAAGATATCGTCAGTAGATAGCAACATTAACACAGGCTGACTTAAAAAAATCTATAGTATATAGCAACACTGGCACAGTCCGACATAAGCTATCTTCAGTAGATAGCAACATTAAAATGATCTCACATAAGATATCGTCAGTAGGTAGCAACATTAACACAGGCTGACTTAAAGAAATCTATAGTATATAGCAACACTGGCACAGTCTGACATAAGCTATCTTCAGTAGATAGCAACATTAAAATGATCTCACATAAGATATCGTCAGTAGGTAGCAACATTAAAATGATCTCACATAAGATATCGTCAGTAGGTAGCAACATTAAAATGATTTCACATAAGATATCGTCAGTAGATAGCAACATTAACACAGGCTGACTTAAAGAAATCTATAGTGTATAGCAACACTGGCACAGTCTGACATAAGCTATCTTCAGTAGATAGCAACATTAAAATGATCTCACATAAGATATCGTCAGTAGGTAGCAACATTAAAATGATCTCACATAAGATATCGTCAGTAGGTAGCAACATTAAAATGATTTCACATAAGATATCGTCAGTAGATAGCAACATTAACACAGGCTGACTTAAAGAAATCTATAGTGTATATCAACACTGGCACAGTCTGACATAAGCTATCTTCAGTAGATAGCAACATTAAAATGATCTCACATAAGATATCGTCAGTAGGTAGCAACATTAAAATGATCTCACATAAGATATCGTCAGTAGGTAGCAACATTAAAATGATCTCACATAAGATATCGTCAGTAGATAGCAACATTAACACAGGCTGACTTAAAGAAATCTATAGTATATAGCAACACTGGCACAGTCTGACATAAGCTATCTTCAGTAGATAGCAACATTAAAATGATCTCACATAAGATATCGTCAGTAGGTAGCAACATTAACACAGGCTGACTTAAAGAAATCTATAGTATATAGCAACACTGGCACAGTCTGACATAAGCTATCTTCAGTAGATAGTAACATTAAAATGATCTCACATAAGATATCGTCAGTAGGTAGCAATATTAAAATGATCTCACATAAGATATCGTCAGTAGATAGCAACATTAACACAGGCTGACTTAAAGAAATCTATAGTATATAGCAACACTGGCACAGTCTGACATAAGCTATCTTCAGTAGATAGTAACATTAAAATGATCTCACATAAGATATCGTCAGTAGGTAGCAACATTAACACAGGCTGACTTAAAGAAATCTATAGTATATAGCAACACTGGCACAGTCTGACATAAGCTATCTTCAGTAGATAGCAACATTAAAATGATCTCACATAAGATATCGTCAGTAGGTAGCAACATTAAAATGATCTCACATAAGATATCGTCAGTAGGTAGCAACATTAAAATGATCTCACATAAGATATCGTCAGTAGATAGCAACATTAACACAGGCTGACTTAAAGAAATCTATAGTATATAGCAACACTGGCACAGTCTGACATAAGATATCTTCAGTAGATAGCAACATTAAAATGATCTCACATAAGATATCGTCAGTAGATAGCAACATTAACACAGGCTGACTTAAGGAAATCTATAGTATATAGCAACACTGGCACAGTCTGACATAAGCTATCTTCAGTAGATAGCAACATTAAAATCTCACATAAGATATCGTCAGTAGATAGCAACATTAACACAGGCTGATTTAAAGAAATCTATAGTATATAGCAACACTGGCACAGTCTGACATAAGCAATCTTCAGTAGATAGTAACATTAAAATGATCTCACATAAGATATCGTCAGTAGATAGCAACATTAACACAGGCTGACTTAAAGAAATCTATAGTATATAGCAACACTGGCACAGTCTGACATAAGCTATCTTCAGTAGATAGCAACATTAAAATCTCACATAAGATATCGTCAGTAGATAGCAACATTAACACAGGCTGACTTAAAGAAATCTATAGTATATAGCAACACTGGCACAGTCTGACATAAGCAATCTTCAGTAGATAGTAACATTAAAATGATCTCACATAAGATGTCGTCAGTAGATAGCAACATTAACACAGGCTGACTTAAAGAAATCTATAGTATATAGCAACACTGGCACAGTCTGACATAAGCTATCTTCAGTAGATAGTAACATTAAAATGATCTCACATAAGATATCGTCAGTAGGTAGCAACATTAACACAGGCTGACTTAAAGAAATCTATAGTATATAGCAACACTGGCACAGTCTGACATAAGCTATCTTCAGTAGATAGTAACATTAAAATGATCTCACATAAGATATCGTCAGTAGATAGCAACATTAACACAGGCTGACTTAAAGAAATCTATAGTATATAGCAGCACTGGCACAGTCCGACATAAGCTATCTTCAGTAGATAGCAACATTAAAATGATCTCACATAAGATATCGTCAGTAGGTAGCAACATTAACACAGGCTGACTTAAAGAAATCTATAGTATATAGCAACACTGGCACAGTCTGACATAAGCTATCTTCAGTAGATAGCAACATTAAAATGATCTCACATAAGATATCGTCAGTAGGTAGCAACATTAACACAGGCTGACTTAAAGAAATCTATAGTATATAGCAACACTGGCACAGTCTGACATAAGCTATCTTCAGTAGATAGTAACATTAAAATGATCTCACATAAGATATCGTCAGTAGATAGCAACATTAACACAGGCTGACTTAAAGAAATCTATAGTATATAGCAACACTGGCACAGTCTGACATAAGCTATCTTCAGTAGATAGCAACATTAACATGATCTCACATAAGATATCGTCAGTAGGTAGCAACATTAACACAGGCTGACTTAAAGAAATCTATAGTATATAGCAACACTGGCACAGTCTGACATAAGATATCTTCAGTAGATAGCAACATTAACATGATCTCACATAAGATATCGTCAGTAGATAGCAACATTAACACAGGCTGACTTAAAGAAATCTATAGTATATAGCAACACTGGCACAGTCTGACATAAGCTATCTTCAGTAGATAGCAACATTAAAATGATCTCACATAAGATATCGTCAGTAGATAGCAACATTAACACAGGCTGACTTAAAGAAATCTATAGTTTATAGCAACACTGGCACAGTCTGACATAAGCTATCTTCAGTAGATAGCAACATTAAAATGATCTCACATAAGATATCGTCAGTAGATAGCAACATTAACACAGGCTGACTTAAAGAAATCTATAGTATATAGCAACACTGGCACAGTCTGACATAAGCTATCTTCAGTAGATAGCAACATTAAAATGATCTCACATAAGATATCGTCAGTAGGTAGCAACATTAACACAGGCTGACTTAAAGAAATCTATAGTATATAGCAACACTGGCACAGTCTGACATAAGCTATCTTCAGTAGATAGTAACATTAAAATGATCTCACATAAGATATCGTCAGTAGGTAGCAACATTAACACAGGCTGACTTAAAGAAATCTATAGTATATAGCAACACTGGCACAGTCTGACATAAGCTATCTTCAGTAGATAGTAACATTAAAATGATCTCACATAAGATATCGTCAGTAGGTAGCAGCATTAACACAGGCTGACTTAAAGAAATCTATAGTATATAGCAACACTGGCACAGTCTGACATAAGCTATCTTCAGTAGATAGTAACATTAAAATGATCTCACATAAGATATCGTCAGTAGGTAGCAACATTAACACAGGCTGACTTAAAGAAATCTATAGTATATAGCAACACTGGCACAGTCTGACATAAGCTATCTTCAGTAGATAGTAACATTAAAATTATCTCACATAAGATATCGTCAGTAGGTAGCAACATTAAAATGATCTCACATAAGATATCGTCAGTAGATAGCAACATTAACACAGGCTGACTTAAGGAAATCTATAGTATATAGCAACACTGGCACAGTCTGACATAAGCTATCTTCAGTAGATAGCAACATTAAAATCTCACATAAGATATCGTCAGTAGATAGCAACATTAACACAGGCTGATTTAAAGAAATCTATAGTATATAGCAACACTGGCACAGTCTGACATAAGCAATCTTCAGTAGATAGTAACATTAAAATGATCTCACATAAGATATCGTCAGTAGATAGCAACATTAACACAGGCTGACTTAAAGAAATCTATAGTATATAGCAACACTGGCACAGTCTGACATAAGCTATCTTCAGTAGATAGCAACATTAAAATCTCACATAAGATATCGTCAGTAGATAGCAACATTAACACAGGCTGACTTAAAGGAATCTATAGTATATAGCAACACTGGCACAGTCTGACATAAGCAATCTTCAGTAGATAGTAACATTAAAATGATCTCACATAAGATGTCGTCAGTAGATAGCAACATTAACACAGGCTGACTTAAAGAAATCTATAGTATATAGCAACACTGGCACAGTCTGACATAAGCTATCTTCAGTAGATAGTAACATTAAAATGATCTCACATAAGATATCGTCAGTAGGTAGCAACATTAACACAGGCTGACTTAAAGAAATCTATAGTATATAGCAACACTGGCACAGTCTGACATAAGCTATCTTCAGTAGATAGTAACATTAAAATGATCTCACATAAGATATCGTCAGTAGATAGCAACATTAACACAGGCTGACTTAAAAAATCTATAGTATATAGCAACACTGGCACAGTCCGACATAAGCTATCTTCAGTAGATAGCAACATTAAAATGATCTCACATAAGATATCGTCAGTAGGTAGCAACATTAACACAGGCTGACTTAAAGAAATCTATAGTATATAGCAACACTGGCACAGTCTGACATAAGCTATCTTCAGTAGATAGTAACAGATAGCAACATTAAAATGATCTCACATAAGATATCGTCAGTAGGTAGCAACATTAAAATGATCTCACATAAGATATCGTCAGTAGGTAGCAACATTAAAATGATTTCACATAAGATATCGTCAGTAGATAGCAACATTAACACAGGCTGACTTAAAGAAATCTATAGTGTATAGCAACACTGGCACAGTCTGACATAAGCTATCTTCAGTAGATAGCAACATTAAAATGATCTCACATAAGATATCGTCAGTAGGTAGCAACATTAAAATGATCTCACATAAGATATCGTCAGTAGGTAGCAACATTAAAATGATTTCACATAAGATATCGTCAGTAGATAGCAACATTAACACAGGCTGACTTAAAGAAATCTATAGTGTATATCAACACTGGCACAGTCTGACATAAGCTATCTTCAGTAGATAGCAACATTAAAATGATCTCACATAAGATATCGTCAGTAGGTAGCAACATTAAAATGATCTCACATAAGATATCGTCAGTAGGTAGCAACATTAAAATGATCTCACATAAGATATCGTCAGTAGATAGCAACATTAACACAGGCTGACTTAAAGAAATCTATAGTATATAGCAACACTGGCACAGTCTGACATAAGCTATCTTCAGTAGATAGCAACATTAAAATGATCTCACATAAGATATCGTCAGTAGGTAGCAACATTAACACAGGCTGACTTAAAGAAATCTATAGTATATAGCAACACTGGCACAGTCTGACATAAGCTATCTTCAGTAGATAGTAACATTAAAATGATCTCACATAAGATATCGTCAGTAGGTAGCAACATTAACACAGGCTGACTTAAAGAAATCTATAGTATATAGCAACACTGGCACAGTCTGACATAAGCTATCTTCAGTAGATAGCAACATTAACATGATCTCACATAAGATATCGTCAGTAGATAGCAACATTAACACAGGCTGACTTAAAGAAATCTATAGTATATAGCAACACTGGCACAGTCTGACATAAGCTATCTTCAGTAGATAGCAACATTAAAATGATCTCACATAAGATATCGTCAGTAGGTAGCAACATTAACACAGGCTGACTTAAAGAAATCTATAGTATATAGCAACACTGGCACAGTCTGACATAAGCTATCTTCAGTAGATAGTAACATTAAAATGATTACACATAAGATATCGTCAGTAGGTAGCAACATTAACACAGGCTGACTTAAAGAAATCTATAGTATATAGCAACACTGGCACAGTCTGACATAAGCTATCTTCAGTAGATAGCAACATTACAATGATCTCACATAAGATATCGTCAGTAGGTAGCAACATTAAAATGATCTCACATAAGATATCGTCAGTAGGTAGCAACATTAAAATGATCTCACATAAGATATCGTCAGTAGATAGCAACATTAACACAGGCTGACTTAAAGAAATCTATAGTATATAGCAACACTGCCACAGTCTGACATAAGCTATCTTCAGTAGATAAACACCTACCAAAAGTAACTACCCCCTTAATGGATGACCATTATTCCATTACAGTTGAACGTATGCCACATTTGGGATATGCAATCAAGACAGAATTTATTTCTGCACATTATAACACCTCATCTGTTGCAATGGTTCCAATATTGATAGCATAACCCCAGATTTGAAAGTTGCAGCAACAGAAAACTTGCTTTGAATTCAGTAACATGTGTTTGTCACATCAGGTTAGGCTAATGAAATGAAATGATTAGTTTCCATCACATTTTTTTTCAGTGAAATATGAGGTCATGATTTCATTAGTCATTATTTTGGAAAATTTCATTATTGTCAAAACTTTCATTTACATGGCTATTACCTATATTGTTGATGAAAGACCTTCACAAAACAGGTATTAATGCTCAGATCATCATTACAGACATTTTGAGTATAGATTTGAATTTGTTTTTTTATTAAAATGAAAAGAAATTTGCAATATTTGTAATCACTAGAAACATGATGAGGTAATCCTTAAATTTTCATTATTTACTACATCCTCTACCCCTACAACTAAGAAAAACTGCTAATTGTTATCAGCAGAGGATGTCGGACATTTTGAGAGTTTCAATTTTGATTATTTCCATCTCAATTTTCAGATAATTGACTTTTTTATGAAAATAATGAAAGTTTTGGTCAAATTGAAAAGGCGATCCTGGCGGGTGACGGGAAATTAATCATTATATTAGACTTCATTTCAACACGGAAAGCCCAATTCAACAAAAGTTGTTCTTCCTTGGGGCCGTGCATAAACAAACATACATGGACAAACTAACAAACAATTTCTTTATCTCGACTCTTTATCTTATGGTTACATACTTACCATGCTTACAGGCATGGCTTTATGATTTTTTAAGATTATTTTTGAAAGTATACAATGTTGGAGAGTTTTGGATATTATTTTCTAGTTCATTCCAGCATATTTCATTTCATTTTATTAGCCTAATCTGACATCAGATATTTTCTGCAGATAGCAACATTGACACAGTCTGACATAAGCTATCGTCAGTAGATAGTAATTATTGATATGGTCTTGATCTATGTTCAGTAGATAGCAACATGTACATGATCTAGCATAAGATATCTTCAGATAGCAATATTGTTACAATCTTCAGTAGATAGCAACATTAAGACTGCCTTATATAAGCTATATTCAGTAGATAATAACATTTAATAATATGATTATTATTCTTGTTTAAATTCAGTAACCACGGAATGTTTTTGGCTCTCATTGGATTCTTCTTGTTTCGTAAATTTGGAGGAGGTAAAAACATGTGATAATTAATACAAAATGCCATTATTCACATATGTGGATAAATTTGGCATACGATCAACCGTTTTGGAATAAGGCGACGAAAAAAAGAAACCCTATTCTACGGGCGGAGTGAGACCTACACGAGAGAAACATTTAAAATATGATTAAAACGCGAGCGCAGGTGAATGGTGGGAGCGACACGCAAGCGACACATGAGCGACAAGCGAGCAAGCGGGTAGAGCGGTAACATTAGTATGTCTCATTTAAGCTATTATCAGTAGATAGCAACATTAATATGATCTTTGGCAACGTCTGACATAACGTTGACAAAGTCTGACATAAGCTATCTTAAGATAGCAGTTAGTCATCTGACATATGCTATCTTCAGTAGATATAAAAATCAACATTATCTGACATAAGATATCTTCAATATATAGCAACACTGGCACTGTCTGCCATATGCTATCTTCAGTAGACACCTACCACAAGTAACTACCCCCTTAATGAATGACCATTATTCCAAAACAGTTGAACGTATGCCAAATCTGGGACATGACACCTCATTTGTTGCAATGGTCCCAATATTGATGTCGCAGCGTACAATTAAATGAAAGTAACCCAAGATTTGAAACTCTATTGCTTTGTATTCAGTTTCCACGGAAGGGAATGTTTTCGGCTTTCATTGGATTATTCTTCTTGTTTTGTGAAATTGGAGGTTGTCAAAACATGTGATAATCAATACAAAATCATTATTCACATCGGTGGATAAAATTTGGCATATGATCAGCCATTTTGGAATAATGGTCATTCATTAAGAGGGGTGATTGCTTTTTGGGATGTATTTAGTAACATTGATATGGCCTGATATCAATTGTCTTCAGTAGATAAAGTCTGACATAGGCTATCTATAATAGATAGTAACATGGTTTCATATGAGCTATCTTCAGTAGATAATAACATTAACATGATCTGACATAAGATATCTTCTTTATATATCAACATTGAGCACAGTATAATACATGCTATCTTCAGTAGATAGCGATGATAGGTAACATGATCCAACATAGGATATCATTCAGTATATCAATATGGGCACAATCTGTCATATGTTATCTTCAGTAGATAGCGACATTGACACAGAGTCTGATGGTCTGATATAAGCTGCCGTCAGTAGATAGCAAGATATCTTTAGTAGATAGCAACATTGACACAGTTTGACATATGCTATCTTCAGTAGATAGTAACATAAATGTGGTCTGACATAAGCTATCTTCAGTAGATAGCAACATTGACAGAGTCTGATGGTCTGATATAAGCTACCGTCAGTAGATAGCAAGATATCTTTAGTAGATAGCAACATTGACACAGTTTGACATATGCTATCTTCAGTAGATAGTAACATAAATATGGTCTGACATAAGCTATCTTCAGTAGATAGCAACATTCACACGATCTGACATAAGATTTCTTTTGTAAAAAGCCACATTGACACAGTCTTACATGCTATCTTCAGTAGATAGTAATATTAATATGGTCTAATATAAATATCCTTAGTAGATAGCAACATTGACGCATTCTGACATAAGCTATCTCCTGTAGAAAACAACATTGGCACAGTCTGGTATAAACTATCTTCAGTAGATAGTAAAATTAATACCATCTGATAGGCTATAAGCTAACTTTTTTGCATGAACTTGCTTTTAACCCTACTCCTACAAAGGGGGGTTTTACAAACCTGCAGAAAAAAGTGTGTGTTTATGCCTAAACGATTTCAGCTATAACCGTAGATCCATCCTATGTGCTCAGTGATAATATTTTTACCCCAGCACATTTACCTAGAGGTAGGACAGACCATAAAGATGACTAGGGGTTGTAGTGGTACCACAGCTTTCTACAGTAAAATCCGTGATTTTCGTTTTCCTGTTATATATTATATATTATTGCAAGGGACAGGACTTTTTATTTGGTAGTTAATTTGAAATAGTCATTTCCTTTTTCTTTTGAAATATTCCTGAAATTGAGTGAATGAATTATCAAAATGCGCATAAATAAACTTCTTTCTATGTAAATATTTTGTGAATACGATTAATAGTTCTGAAGGTATGGGCGTTTTTACATCAGTTAAGTTACTTTCTGTAAGGTCTTTATCTAATGCTTTTTATATGTCGTTTCCAGGAGCGGATCTAGGGCTGTGTTTTTAGAGCAGCTGTATTTTTTGGCAAAAAAATGCAAAATCAGCCCACTTTTGATTATTTTGGGCTTCACAAGCTCCTTCCCACCTCGTCTTGACCATCCAATTTGATCTTTTCATCAGAAATTGGCAATCAATTATCAACTTAAAACATTGGAATCCCCCCCTCCCGGGCCAGTACCTTTAGGAATATGGTAACAAGGACTATACATCTAATGTTTCACATTCTCTGATCATTTCATCACAGATTGGAGAGGAGCAACTTAAAAGTTTATTAGAGCAAGTCAGCATGCAGACAACAAAGAAAACTACAGTTAAGGTAAGCTATTTTAAACCTGATTAAGAGTCTGTTAGAGCAAGTTAGCCTGCAGATATCAAAGAAAACTACAGTTAAGGTTATCTAATTTAACTGTGGTTAAGAATCTATTAGTTAGTATTAGAGCAAGTTAACATACAAAAAGCAAAGAATACTACAGGTAAGGTAAGAAAATCTGAGTTCTGATTAAGATGATATCAAATATATCATGTATATATTTCAAAGTAGGACGTAACTCGACTTAGGTAAGATATTTTAACCATGGTTAAGAGTCTATTAGAGCAAGTTAGCATGCAGACAGTAAAGAAAACTACAGTTAAGGAAAGATATTTTAACCATGGTTAAGAGTCTATTAGAGCAAGTTAGCATGCAGACAGCAAAGAAAACTACAGTGAAGGAAAGATATTTTAACCATGGTATTTTAGGGGCTGCTGTATTTGTTACAGTTGGCTATCTTCCCCCTATCTTGACCATCCTGGATCTGTGACCAATTTTATCTTTATATCAAAGATTTGAGAGGAGCAACTGAAACCATGGTAGTGTCCTTCCCTGGTAACAATTAAGTACCCCCGGTATTGCGCGCTTTACACTCATTTGTTCCAGTTTAACGTCATATTTGACCATTTAGCTTGAACATTGGCAATTTTGTTTGTGCTTCATGCACATTTGTTCATAGAACTCAGCTTTACAGATCTACATCCATACCAGATATTAGCTTTGTTCTGCCACTACTTCATGGTTAGGTCGCATTTTAAAATTGGGCCTTTTGTCAATTTTGTACAGATCTACAGGCGTTGAAATATTGTAGATGCAAGATCCTCTATTTCTGAGGCTAGATTCTGCTTATTTGGGTGCAAGTCATCATAACTAGCAATTACCAGCTGGATATATGTATTCAAATTCATGATATAAGCCCCGCAAAATGCAAAAAAAAAAAACAAAAACAAAAAACATGGCTTGCAAGAGCAAAAGCGGGTGTCTGGCTCACATTTCGTTTTGCAAATTTCTTCATTAATAATAATAATAAAAATGTGAATTTCTAATCACGGCTGTTCGTTTCAACGCGAAAGTGGAAATAAAGTTTATCGCGCGTAGTCTTTTTACGCAGTCGTTTCAGAGGTAAAAGATCGCAGCGTAAATGACGGCGCTCAGATGCGCTAGGTACACTAACACAAAAACTCTTATAAAACACGTTTTTTACAGTATACAGACAAACTAAAGGCAGTAACTTTAAAAGGAGATTACAAATTCATTATACAATATATTTTCATTCGTTTTAGCTGGAATAATTTTGCGTAAAGGCTACTCAAAATGTGCAAGTACAATATGAACGATTTTTACTCAAATCTGCACATACCTCCGATTGCGCCAAAACACTCATTTATTTTCAATAAATTGTGAAAGATATAGTTAATTTCAATATTACAGAATACATATATACCGATTGACATAATTTATTCCGTTGAAATTACTTGTGCAAGATTTATGTCATACGAATTACAGCCTTCTCAACTTGTACTAAAAAACGCATGTAAAAACTTCATCGCGCGCGCGTGCATTCAATTTTCAAATAACAGGCTAAGATGGTTACCCGGGGATCACGGTGGATGTGGTGGTCATAGGTTAAAGTTTCACAAAAGAAGTTAAAAATTGTAATACCGGTAGGCCTACCACGAATGAATCAGTGAGAAAAATTGAATAAATACCTTTAAACGTTATATTTTACCCATGTTTTCTTTAAAATAACGGCAAGTCTGCAAATATCATAACTTAGGGAGGGATTTATTATAATTAAAAGTTGCCTATACAAATCCTTGTTGGCTAAAGGAGTAGGCCTACCTATAGGCCCCAGACCTACTATCTATAGAGAATATTATTACATCTCACAAGTTGTAAGTTCTAAAAATCTATAATATCAAAAATGCTATACTGGATTGTAGCCCCCCCCCTGTCACAATGACGAGGAAGGTTTAGGCTCATCATGCTCATGCACGGAGGCCTATTGCCTAAGTTTATAGGCCCGCTGTCGCTTTTATAAAAAATATGTTGTTTCTCCGTTTAACATACCTATAATTCTCTGTAAAAGCAATAAAAAGCCATACATGCATTTATATATATATATATATAAACAATCATTATGCCTATATAAAAGCAGAAACATATTTCTGCAAGCCTAAAACGGACACTTTCACTAGAGGAAGTTTTTGGATGAGAAAAATGAGAACATATTGATGAGAAACGGCCAAAATGGTAAGATTTTTTTTTTAAATTGCTGTTGGTAGAGAGATTTAATTTTCTCACCGTCTGTGGTCAGTGTGCAATGGTGTGTGTCAATCATTATTTTCTCATTGAAACTAGTCAAAAAACATGAGAAAATTTACATTCTTTTCATTTTGGTCGTTTCTCATCAAAATGTCCGTTTTCTCATGAAAAACTTCCTGTAGGCTTAGTCATGCATGCGCTTGAGCAATTTGTCCGTCGGGTTATGGGAAGATAATTGGAAGCGGAACAGGAAAATGGAAAAGGAAAAGAGAAGGAAGAAGAATATAACAGGAAATGAGAAGAGCACCCCAGGGGAAGAGCAGGGAAAGCCCGGAGGGAAAGAGGAGGATAATATAAATATGAAGAATAGAAATTAGAGTATTGTTCCGCCTATATAATAATAGTCTGAAATCGGCCTGTTTTTTTTTTTTTTTTAATGAGCTCACATCGCTAACCATTTTCAACAAAATTTGAACACCTGCATTTATAAGCGTCAGGACCAAATATATTCCGTGTTAAATTTGAAATAAATTCACAAATTTAGCCACTGACATGATGACTGAGGACAATATTCTTTTTGGTGGACAAAATTTGAGAAAAACCCAAATTGGCCATAGGTACCAAAATTGACCTTAATAAAAAAGGCCTCATAGGCTTACCAGATGACCACAAAATCAGGCCATGCTCGCGATATAGGCCTACGAGCCAATATGGTGGCTTTGTAGACTGGTATAACGGCCCACACAATACAAAGTTTCAGGGGCTAATGGGCTATGTTAAACGCATTATTGAATTTCACTTTTATGCAAGTTTTCCCCTGGCTCTAGATGTTAGGCCCTGCCTGGGACAAAATTGACTAAAATGTGTTATGTAAGAATACATTTTGCCTTTGGGCCTGTTTCAAATCAAGATTAACTTTATTGTACCAACCCAAATAAAGTGAAAAATTCGTGTGCATCATTGCATGATGCGCGCATTTTACAGTTTGCAGCTTTGGAGTGAGACCTTTACCATGTTTACCGACCGCAATAGGTTCTTTTTTGTACATTATAATAACGTGTATATTTTCAGGCATGAGAATTTTCAGTTTTAATACTGAATTCAGTTTTTTTTTTAGTCAAAATTTCCGCGCGCACCTTTATTTAATTTCAGCCTGTTTTTCTTTGTAGGCCCTACTTCTTGCCCAATTTCATGCGCATTTTCAGGTTTATTTTTTAGGAAAGTGCAGTCTCATGCCTCTTAGGCCTACTTCATTGCAAACAAAAAAATCATTGGAAACATAATGTAGGCTTATGATAAAAACTTTTCACCTAACCCGCCCCTTGCAGATGTTATCGCTGCTTGCGAAATCTGCCCCCCCTCCCCATTCGTTTAGGCAGAGGCATATACTTTTTTGAAAAAGGGTGCGAAATCCAATAGGCTATATGAGCATCTGTCATTTTGCTCTTTAGGCCTCAAAATAGTAGGCCCCTAGACTTCGATTTGCATGAGCACTTAATTGAGCATGCAGTTGAGGTGCCGGGGTAGGGGTAGAAAAAGGGTAGGTATAGGCTCTTACTATTATTTTTACTACATTATTGTGGATGCTTGTGGCTTGTTCGTACAAATCCAGTGACTATATTGACCATGCGTCGATAATTCTGAATTTCTGACATTCCTATGACTTATGAGAATGCATGGGTCATTAATTAGGCCTATTTTTAGCCAACTATATGGCTGGTCCATGTTATTTTTTTTTTTTCTTTTATGCAATACTTGCACAGGCCTAATAGATATGTGTATTTGTATATCAACTTACTGAAGGCATCCCTTTTTAGAGCTAGTACCATTCCTCCCTCCCCGCGGGTTGAGGTGATTTTTAGCATAGTATAGGCCTAATTGTCATTCAAGGAGGGGAAGTTATGCTGCATGTCGTCATTCATGAAAATGTAGGCCTACACATGTTGCTATAATTATAATACCGATCGTAGGCCTAAACCAGTTGATGTTGAATAGAATAAATAAATGTCGTTTCCTTCTTTTTTTTAAAATATTAAATCGTGTTTTATTTTTATTTGTTTATCATCATACGGTAAGTATTAGGCTCTAGGCCTAGTAATAATGCTATTATACAATTTCATCAAGTTTAGTCAAGTCATTTTAAGCAGGGCGTGGAAATAAAACGGGAAATATTTACTCTTCAAGAACTTTAAAAATAAATAATTGACTTTTATTTTTTATTGATTTTGTTGAAATATTATTCTTTCAAAAACAATAGCACTTCGTTCCTATCTAATACCGGTACATATAATAGGCCTAAGCAGAGATTAGAAAACAGGGGAATAGGGCCTAATTGTTTATTAATTATTATCATCATCCCCATTATCGTTATTGTTATTATTGTTATCGTTGTATGTAATTGAAATTTCTATTGTTATTGCATTTATTATTATTATTATTATTATTATTATTATTATTATTATTATTGTTATTATTATTATTTATTATTATTATTATTATTATTATTATTATTATTATTATTATTATTGTTGTTGTTGTTGTTGTTGTTGTTGTTGTTGTTGTTGTTGTTGTTGTTGTAGCCTTATTGTTATTTTTTTAGTGTTATGGCATGGGCCGTCGACTTTGCCTGAAAGTAGGCCTATTGTCGCCGCGTCGCGCTGACCATGGCCGGACTATCATCTGCAGTGGTCGGGCGGGGCATTGACGTGAGCGCTGTTTTAGACCCTATAATATTAAAATCATCATATTTGACTGAAATGTAGGCCTACAGCTGTATTATTAATTTTTCTTGACAATATTTTCAATGGTAATTATTTGCGGTAGCATATTTATAGTAGTTTACGTACACCTAGGATCTATGACCAAAAATGTGTGATAGGCTAATTCATGGATGAAAATCACGGATTTTTGACACTTCCTTAAAAAAAATCTGATAATCTTGCATTTGATATTTAAATGGATTTTGAAAAAGCAATGGATGTTTCTTTGAATAATCATAACCTATATAGCAGCATTTTACTCAAAAATGTACTTTTTTCACGTGGAAATGTGGTATTTTTACCCCAAAACATTAAAAAATCAAGAAAAATGCGTAGTAGGAAATCACCGATAATTACAAAATTATTTTAGATTTTAGCTTTAAATTCATTATTTTCCAATTTGTACATGGATTTGTGAATTATTTTATCAAAAGAATCAGTGGTAAAGACACAAAAACATTTTTATAGTTCCCAGATGAAATTCCCGCCATCTCGGAGAATTTCATTTTTTGATTTCGAATTGCGCGGCAAAACACCGCTGACTAGTGCGTGCGTAGAAACCTAGTTTCTATGGACGAACAGCCGATATGCGCACATCACCATCAAATCAATGGCGCTCAAGGCGCGAGTAAGATATTAACTTAAACTGCATAATAAAAATTAATTTAATTTACATTACAACTTAATCTACACATGAACAACAATCAATAGGTGAACAAAATATGGTTATGCACATCAGTAAAATGCTTCTTTCATTAAATGAGTTTTTAAAGAACTTTTAAACTGTGTTAAAGATGTACTTAGTTTAATGTGGGTTGGCAGAGTGTTCCAGAGACGTGGTGAAGCCATTGAAAAAGCCCTGTCCCCCCAAGAATGTTTTGAACGGGGTTCACAGAGAAGCGATTTGTCACTGGAACGGAGCATACGAGGAGAGTTATATGGTCGGAGGAGACATTTGATCTGTTGCAAGATCATTTAGTGATTTAAAAAAGTTTGTACACAATTCTGTAACCAACCGGCAGCCAATGTAACTCTCTTATAACTCTCATTATATCTATAGAGGCATGTTAAAAATGATTTGTACCAAAATCTGAGAGGATGACCGGCCTAGCTGCCAAACCATTTGTTGATTGGGGCATGGACTGACCTTTGGATGTATTTCCTAATACATTTGGGCATATTTCAAACATTTGGGTGTATTGCTGATACATTTGGGTGTATTCATAAGATATTAGGGTGTATTCCTAAGATGTTTGGGTGTATTCCTAATACATTTGGGTGTATTCCTAAGATGTTTGGGTGTATTCCTAATACTGGAATTCATTTGATACAACATGAACATCTATGTATTTGAAAAATCTAGAAAAACATCTTTTTCCCCTCATAAATTTTATTTACAATATTTACAATATGATTTCAATTAATGCTATGAAAATCAATCTATAATTGTCCTCAAACTTATAATTTCATATCTAACTTTCACTGCACCTATAACTAGTTATGATTTGACCAGGGTATATATTTTGCGCCGTATATATTTTTAGCCATTTACCACTCTCAAACCAAGTTTCTAGTCCGTGGAGTTTTGAATAGGCCAGTGTGTCACTTTTACAACTGGACCTTCGTCTAATCAAATGCTTGTAACTTTGCTTCTTGAAGTCACATTGGATTCAATGGGGTGTCAAAATGTGCCGGATCAGATATTAAAAAAACAAGAAAAAAAAAAAACGATTTCAAAAAAGTTTTTAATTTTCCAAGTGTAAGGATACTTTCTTGGAGCAGTATATAAAAAAAGAAGCGGCTGATTTTATCCATATGTTTAAAAACCATTAAATTTCTAATACTTAATTCAGAGGTTTTTTTTTTTGTGAACAACAACAGTATACGTTCTGTGCATTGAGCATGTTTATAGTCCCTCTCTGGCAAAGCAGGCACAGTCATTTCATGACGTCAACTTTTTTCTAGGCCAAATCTGTCTCGTTCGAAGGAACTCATCGCATAAGTTGGTTTTTGCGGAATATCAATTTTAAACGTCTTATTTTCTCAAAAAAGGAGTCATTTTTATTGTCCTCATAATATTAGCTTGCCAATGATACGATATTTTACGAGCAATATATATGTCCTTTAAGAATGAGTAGATCAATCAGTGTTCCACAGAGCTACTGTCGAATCTGGTGATGAGTCCAGCCAGTACATTGGTCTATTACAGGGAACCAGTGGCGGCAGAAGCGGAGGATCCAGGTTGCACCCACCCTCGGGAGGGCTGATCCTCCCACTTTAATCACACCCATAATCAATTCCCTATGTTTATAATAGACCCTAAAACAAAGTTTAGAAATGATGTGGACCTTCATTTTTCCAAATTTTCCAACCACATGTCTATGGATAAACAAAACCCCTTTTTTGCTTCTGCTTTGGGCACCCAACACTATTATGTTTAAAGCAATAATTTATACAATGATAATGAAAATTTGACCACGAATGACTTCAATTTGAAAATTGTTACGCTTTTCAATTGTATATATACAATAGTTACTATACTCTACCCAGTAATTACAAAACGTTGCACAGAAAACATTTTTAAATGTTTCACACCCTTTACATTACGAAAATGTCAGGTAATGTAAAGGGTGTGAAACATTTTTATAACGTCGAAAAACATTTTAACATAGTGTTATTTAAGTGGAATTTTTTTAAAACTCTTTGCAAAAAAAAATTATAATAACATTTTGATACCAGTTTGAAAATATTGCAGTAGTGTTTTTCATATAAAACAATTTAAAAATGCATTTTCATGTCCTTACGCAACAAATATTCGTCAAACATTTGATTTAAAACTTAAACATGTTGAAACCCCGTTTAAAGCGTTTGAAAAGTTATATTTATGCCATTCTGCAAAATGACGATATAATTATGGCAATGGTAGTAGTAATTTCTTCTCCTCTTTCTTCTTAATATTTTCACAGTTCGATAGGAGACGTATGAATTTGGACGACAGTGATGACGACTATTGATGGCAGCTTCATCCCTGTGTACTTAATGGAATAATCCATTTGAAATCCATGCACCCCCTATGACCAAATGGAGTTCACCCATCCCATTCAGGTAACCACATTTGAAATTCACACTCCCTATGTAAAAGATTAAAGTCGTGATTTTCATAGGGTGTGTATGGATTTCAACTGGAATCGCTCAATACGTGTTCTCAAATGTGACTTATTTTCTTAAGACTTGTATTATCAGCTTTATGCGCTGAAAGTTCGGATGCATGAACGGTTTGCAGTCCTGATTTTTTTCAGTCTAGCCATATGGTTTACACATACTATAGTGCATTGAATCTTGTAGTTATTTATTTATAAACTGGTAGATAATATGCTCTACCAGGGTTTCTAAAATAATTTTTCCCAGTGATGCAGATTTCATGGTGAAAATGTGCAATGTACTAGATTTGAAGAAAGAAGGTTTTGAGCTCTGCTGAAAAGGATATATAATAATATTATAGCCGCTAAAAGGACCATATTGAGGTAATTTCTTTAAAACCAGAGCAAACGCAGCTATAGGTGGGCATAAAGAAAGTAAATTAAACTTAAAGTGGATTTGCTTGAAATTGTGAAATTGAAATTGCACATACAAAAGTTTGAGTAAAATGCTCTACTATTTTGAGTTTGGCGCTATTTAAAAATCCCTGTATGATTTCAATTTGTCGTTTATACTCTCTGCCAACTGCTCGCACGGCCTTGATTGCTGGGTAAAAGGAAAAGGCATGTGTATTGTTAACCTGAAATTGTGTCAGAGACTTAACCCATATTTTAATTGACAATTACTCTATCATTTATAACATACTTGTTTGTACAGTTATTTAATATGCATGTTATTTTTCTGATCTGGATGCCTGAACCGTTATTGTAGTCCTGTTAAAATTCAGGTAGACTTTGTCATCTGTGTATATAAATTGTTGCCCACACTCGACTGTTTTTGGAATTAAATAATGGAACTTACTTTATTCGCATCTTTGCAAAGTTGCGTCTAGAATCACCAGACTTCATCAGGCAAATGACCTGTTGGACTGGTCACATGATCAACTTGATGGCCCAGTCCCATGCATGAGATAAGTTAACTCCCTGGACACTGCTGGTCATCTAACAGCATTTCTGATTGGTTGATAACTTGAAATGCTCATTTTAATTGCCAATTATGACTAGGCTTTAAACTTTTTATGGTCAAACTTGCATTTGCAGATGATCTTGTTAATACCCTCCTTGATATGATTGGTTCAAAATTGGACACAATTTACATTTTGGCCAATTGGTAGGTAGTTATCATGGGGTTAAAGCGGAGTCCCACTCTCTTGTTTAGTGATGGTTGCTTTCTCTGATGCCTCTCCTATGTCCCTGTTCCTCCTGGTCCAGAAAAATGACTTCTTCGTTGTTGATGGGATGTCCAGTATCCTTAACACAGAAAGGGCAGAGTTTTGCACTCCGTTTATGCTGGGTCTTTTGTTCACTTATTTCTCAACTGTCATGTACGATTTATGTAATTGTAATATTTGTTAATTTTTTCACAAAAGTTATACATTTGTAATAAATACCAGAAAGGTTTATTATCCATTTGAAGCCGAAATAATGTGAAAAGTAAACCATTGATTTTACATGTAAACCAGATCCCTATTTTCTTATCCCTATTTCACTATCTTCGTTAACTTAATTACTTTTTTGTAGCATTAAAATGAATTTAATTTAACATGTTTAATAGCATAGATACAGACAAAGTTGTTTTTCCCTGTTTGCTTCAAGATGAAAAAAATGGGTACTCCAGTTCACGACAAATGGCCTTATACAAACACTACAAATGTTGTGTTAGGTATAAGTTGCACATTACAATTATGCCAAAAAAATCAGGTTTTAAAAACATGTCCAAAATCGTTTTAAAATTCGTTTGTACCTTACGCATGAAATTTAGAATGTTGCAGTTTACTTTTTTACTCTAAATAATGTGTCCGAGGCAGTTAAAAGGTAAATAATAGGTGCGGTATACTATCTAATAAAATCTGCATTTTGATGGGGTTAAGTGGGGGAGGTGATGACGCTGTTAATTTCATCAAGCACCTTTAATTGTATTAAAGACTCACATTATGCATATTTTAGTTTGCATATAAATCAAGTGTTTTATAATTTGATTTTGTATCATAGATATCTATGAAACTGAAAGTAAAAGAAACAATATTTCATTGCTCGTTTGCTTCCTTTCTTGTATTGGTTTATCCCCTTGATGAAGATTTTACAGATATTTATGAAACTGAAAGTAAAAGAAACAATATTTCATTGCTTGCTTCCTTTCTTGTATTGGTTTACCCCCTTGATGAAGATTTTATAGATATTTATGAAACTGAAAAGTATAAAAAACAGTTCATTCCTTGCTTCATTGCTTGTATTGGGTGTAATGGGCTATTACAAAAAAAACCACAAGCCCCCTTGAAGATATTATATGTACCTATTAAACTGAAAAGCATGAGAAACATTTCATTCCTTGCTACCTTTGCTTGTATTGGTTTCAAAGGGCTATTACAAACTAGACCTCTTTGAAGTTTTCATATTACATTAAACTGAAAAGGACAATAAACAGTTCATTACTTGCTTCATTTATTGTATTGGTTTCAATGGTCTATTACATTTGAAAATCACAACCCCCTTGAAGATTTTTGAATTTCATCGATGTTCATCAATAGCTGTTCAATATTCAATCATTTTCATTCCAAAACAGTGGAAAAGGTGTAGAATTTCAAACAAAATTTCTCAAATTGAGGTGGAATTGGATAAAATCGAAATAATTTCAATTTTGACAGGTTTCAAATGCGCTTCAGATTCTATTTGGAGTGGTCGTATTATTCAACTGCAATTTAGAAACATCAATTCAAATGAAACATGGTGGCTACTTTGAGTGTGATGAAAATGACATTATCTTTGTTCATTATTTGATGAAATGATACAATCACCGTATGTTGGGGATAGAATGGAGGGAAAGGTCCACTCCAGTGCTACAAATAATCCCAAATCTTCAAAACCCATTGATCTCAAAACTAACGGGCCCTCGTCAATTTTCACAAGCCCGAACGCAATTCTCTCTCCCACTCTCATTTGCTCAGTCTGTTAATTTTCATTAAAAACTTTGATGTTACACTGGTCCACTTAATGTAACACTTAAGACTTTCTCTCTCCCACTCCCATCAGTCTATCAATTTTCACGGGCCCAAACTCAAATTAAAAACTTTGATGTTACACTGGTTCACTTAATGTGACACTTAAGCAGGTGTGCAAATTGTAATTTCTTCCTCAGGAGCAAGGGTTTTAGGCTCAAGATTTCCTCAATCATACCGGACATAAAAAATAGCTTTATTCTGCACTTCGAAATATGAGAATGGTAACATAGCATATATTTTTAGAGAGACTCTACATGTAAAGTCTTTGAGCTCTCAAAAAAATGCTCTTTTGGGACAATGTGCGAATGTAGCGCGCAAAATTTTGGTATTTTACACTAGTTTGGGGTGCATTTTGGTGGGACACAGGCTCCTTTCCCCTTTTCGTTTCCTTTGCACCCATTTCGTTTTTTTGTCAGATGGAGCACTCCTATATCTTTTTTTTTTTTTTTTTTGTCAGGGGCTCCATTGCCTCAAGCACCCTTTGAAACTCTGACGATTGATAGACTTGTTGACAAAGTCATGCATACTGCAGTTACTGTCCGTTTTCCTATACACAATACACAGTGCTCTCACCATTGACGCGTGACCTCTACAAATGATGTACGTTGGAAGAATGGGCACTTGCCTAGTTAACATCACTGTGTGAAAAATAACCAGCCAATATGTTAGCTATTCTCCAAACTTCCAGCAAATATATTTCTCTAACATGACCTAAAATTACAGCTAGGTTAGATGTTCAGAAATAGTCGCACTTTTGTAAAATATGAGTGAGGGCAAGGCATAGCTAGCCAACTCCCCGTGTTAATTGAATGGAGATTTGACCGAAAATATTGGTATCGGACCGCTCACTTCTGAAGGATGCCACAAAAAACGGTACAAGCTACATTTTAACTATTCTCTGGCAATCATAATGATGAGTTTCTATTATAGTATGCCGAAATTGGGTACTGTAGGTGATTGACAAAGGGTCGCACTTTTCTGATAAATAAGTGACAGTGAACATGAAATATCAGCGCCCATAAACCCAAGTTAGTAGCTAGTTAGTGGAGGCCGTCACGGACTGATTATTGATTATTGAAGTGCCTTATTAATAGATACGCACGATTTAGGGCAAGAAAAACAAACCGGGACACTTTTGGAGACATCATCATCATCATCATCATCATCATCATCATCATCATCATCATCATCATCATCATCATCGACATCATCATCATCATCACTTTCTACATTTTTTCTAAACAACATAGGGCCTACCGTTTTAATAAGATTTTTTTCTTGAAATGCATGTAACTATAATTATTGTTTAGAGCGTGATGAAATAAAACATCACGATTTTCATCACAAAACAAATATAATGCATAAGAAATCGTTTGTTTTAGAGCGTGATGATGAAATAAAACATCACGATTTTCATCCCGAAACAAAGTAATACATAAGAAATCAATTTTTCGTGAGTGATGAAATAAAACATCAAAATTGTCATCACGAAACAAAGTAATACATGAGAAATCGTTTGTTTTAAAGCGTGATGAAATAAAACATCACGATTTTCATCACAAAACAAAGTAATAGGCCTACAAAAGAAATACATTTTTCGAGAGTGATTAAATAAAACATCACGATTTTCATCACGGAACAAAGTAATACATAAGACATCGTTTGTTTGATTGCAATCAACCGCGACAGTTCGCCTCACACACATAACAATGCACTGCGATCAAATAGGTTGATGACAACATTTGATTGAATGGACTGCACTGCACCATGATTACGTGCACCGGTTCAAATCCTTTGTTTGGAGCCAATCAATAATTTCACGTACAGCCTCTATGCAAATTAGAGTTTACACACGCTGCAGCTGGGGTAATCGACCGCAAGCTGGTTGCCGTTAGTGATCGAATGCATGAGCTTATTTGCTTTACTGAATCGATTTACTGGATTAATTTCCTGTTAACTGGGTTTAATGCCACAAAGGTCGAATCGCCTTTGCCATGGACCATGACTGCATCATGGGTATAGCTTTATTGTGTTTTGTCACACTCTTCAGTCCAGCATCTCGGAATTCTTTCAACTTAACAGTGAGCAAAATCATGTGCAAAGTGTGTAGACTAGATTGAATGAATATATACTTCTGAACATTCGTATGAATACTGTCCATCAAAGCCGCCTTTAACAATTGTTAAACAAGTGTTCTTTAACAATATCATTTGAAAGGTACGAGTATTGACTTATTTGCTTAGCATCTGTTTATCCCACCTGCATGCATCATGCCCTTGGTTATACATTCCCCAATTTTTGCATCATAGTTCATCAAATTTGAATATCAAGTTTAATTATTTGTTATTGATTTGGCCTTCTCCATTTGTTTCCTTTTAATTTCCTCAAATCGTGGTCCTCAGATGTATGCCATGTTTCCACCTGCCTTCCCCCAACTTCTTTTTTCTTGTTTAAATTGCATTGAATACCTCCTCTGGCGATGAATTGAAATGTGCATTTTACCCATATCCATATTATAACACCAACACATTTCTCTTTTAAGGCTCTTATTTCTTGAATAATCATGTGAATTCCTCAAAATTTTGCACAACCATTGTCTTGAGATTTCCTCTCTGTTTGCTTCTATGTTATCTTCTACCTCACTCCTCCGCTTCTCTTTCTTTTTCCCTCTTCCTCTCCTCTTTTCTTTTTATTCTTTTTTCTCCTCAAGGCATTATTTCTTCAATTTTAACTGCACAATTTGCATCCCTGCACTTAAGACTTTCTCTCTCCCACTCCGATTTTTTCAGTCTGTCAATTTTCATGGGCCAAACTCAAATTAAAAACTTTGGTGTTACACTGGTTCACTTAATGTGACACTTAAGACTTTCTCTCTCCCACTCCCATTTGTTCAGTCTGTCAATTTTCATGGGACCAGACTAAAAAGTAAAACCTTTGATGTTACACTGGTCCACTTAATGTGACACTTACAGACTTTCTCTCTCCCACTCCCATTTGTTTAGTCTGATAGACCCTATGGGCGAATTTCTGCTTATAAATCTTATCTAGATAGACCCAAACTCATTATTAAAAACTTTGATGTCACACTGGTCCACATTTATGTGACGCTTGTATATGTCTTAAAAGATATAGCATATCAGTGAGATTCTTACTTCCCTTGCGTAATAAGAACGTCTACCAGAACGACACATGTAACAATTGGGGATTTCACCCTACTTTTCTCAGAACTTTTTAGTATATACATACAGCATCCTCCGTTGTAGCCAACGCTCCGGTCGTATGTCCTAATTACCATCATTTTAATAGGTATGTTATTGTTTATATGCTATCATATGTTATTGTTTATGCGCATTTCACATTTCACTTTATTATGTATAATTAGACTGTTTTTTTGTTTTATATTATCTCGTGGTAAGGCATAAGGCATTCTATCATTAGGTATTTTGTGTGTATTTTTGTACAGGCATGTATATTGGCCGATGAATACTTAATAAAAGTCGACAGCTTCTACCAATTAAGTGTGCAACTTTGCTACGTCACTGCATCAATGACCTTAATGCTCTGCGTGCTGGTGGCTTCAACACGGGGTTTCAATATAAAAAGTTTCAAAATCATTATTATTACTTGATAGAATTACTCCAAATTTTCAATGAATATTAGTTAATGCCTAAGCTATGATGTGGATATAAAATAAAAGAACTAATTGTATCAATTTTGACTATATCGCCCTGCACTACAAGCAGGTTGCACCCATCACCTGTGTATGTCTACAATCATAGATTGAATACAATAGCGCTCTTTTCAAACATACTAATCTTACAGATGTGAGTGATCAGCATGATAAAGTTCAATACATAGGTATCGCGTGAACGCTGCAGTGCAGGGCAATATAGTCAAAAAACGACCTTTTTCACCTTTTTCAGACCAACGCCCTCCCCAAAGCAAAAAAACAAAACAAAACAAAACGAACCAATAAAAAAATCGCATTAGTACGCTCATGAAGTAGGCCTACTCATGCAGAGAGCTGAAAGCTTGTTAAAAACTACATCTAATTTCACTATTTTGCGTTTTGTTAGCTCTAACATTATTTACATTTTACTGATTTTAGCAAATGTAAATCGTCTGTTGAGATTTACCATTTTCATAATCACGAGAATGCAATGCGCACCCATATATCACGGAATCCCGTAATTATTTCAACATGACAGCCTGGTGTAATGGACAGTACTGCAGACGGTGAAACGAAAGGCTAGTGGTTCGAGCCCCAACAGTTTCACCTTTTTTTTTCTTTTTTTTTGTGTGTGACTTATTCAAACCAGTAAACTATTTTTCTGTATTCATGACAATTGACATTGTGAAACACGAAAATAAGTTTTAAAACCATAATTTATCTATGGCATGATAATTGATTTTTTTAAATTGTAATAAAGACACAAATAGATCCGGACATCTTTAAATGTTATGAATATGGGCACTATAGCCATTGTAAGATAAACTATTCTTCTGTATTCATGACAATTGACATTGTGAAACACGAAAATAAGTTTTAAAACCCTAATTTATCTATGGCATGATAATTGATTGTTGTTTTTTTAAAATTGTAATAAAGACACACATAGATCCGGACATCTTTAAAGGTCATGAATATGGGCACCATAGCAATTGTAAGATACCCCCCCCAACACACACACCCCCACGTTCAAGTTTCATACGTTTCATAAGTATTTACTTATAGAGTGCTTGCACATAAGGTCATTAGTTCAAATCATCTCCTCTATAGGCACGCTCCGGAAGATATGCAAATGGATGGAGTACAAAAGAATTATTTGACCACTACCTAAATAAAAGATGAGTTGTGCCCACATCATAGCCTATCTATTAATAAATAGTCATGGAATTTTTTTCACGCGGTACCTATGCATTGAACTATATCATGCTGATCACTCACATCTGAAAGATTAGTATGTTTGAAAAGAGCGCTATTGTATTCAATCTATGATTGTAGACATACACAGGTGATGGGTGCAACCTGCTTGTAGTGCAGGGCGATATAGTCAAAATTGGTACAATTAGTTGTTTTATGTTATACCCACATCATAGCTTATGCATTAACTAATATTCATTGAAAATTTGGAGTGATTCTATCAAGTAGTTTTAAAGTTATAGCCAAAAGATTTAAATCAGATGTTAATTTTTGCGATTGCCTCAGACAATCCCCGAAATATGTCGTTGAAACGCTTTAGGCATCTTGAATGAAATCAAAGGTGTATTTTTAATGTGGATAAAAATGTTCAATATTTGGAATTAGAAGAAAGCTGGGCCATCAATTAACACTTTTCCCTTCCCCACCCCCCATCATTCAATGTTGCGATACTTTGGAGACACGCTGAACATATTTGCACGTTTCAACATTGCACGGGGGAGTGGGGGGACTTATTTTCCCCTAAAGACGCTTTTATGTTTCAAGACATATTTCGGGGATTGTAGATGTCCATGTGTCGAGAAATGGGGTTCCTTTGCATTTTGTCAGTAACTTTTAAGGATCATACATGATTTTGCATTGAAACACTCATGATTTACAAACTATAGAAGCTATCATATCAAAATGATCAGTAGGAGCAGGTGGAAATTCAAATTTCAATGAAATGGTTTTCAAAAAGTGACAACTTCCTCAAAAATATGTAACATCAAAACCATAGCACCCGTTGCACAATGTAAGATTATGCTTGATCCTGTAAATTTATGATGAATTGAGTGTACATGTTCCATCAATAGACTTTACATGTAAATCGGATCTCAGTGTTCGTATCTCTAGTTCACTACCTGTATATTCTGTTACTTAATTACTTGCAACTTGTTTTGTAGGCATTAAAATGAATGTAAATTTGATAGCATAGACACAGACAAGTTGATTTACATTGGTTACTTTTACAAATAAGTCATTTTTTACTTCCAGATGAAACACCGCCATCCTATTGGGTGACCCCAGTTCACGACACATGGCCTTATACAAACACTACAATTTTTTTTTCCGTTTTTATTCACCTGTACTTGGGCCTGGTGGAAAGGAAAAAGAACATACAGACATGGTCCACCAGACCCCAACACTACAAATTAGTTGGAATGCAAACCTTACAATAATTTACCCACAAAATCAAGTTCGAAAAATATGTACCAAATTTTGTTTTAAAAACGGTTGTACCTCAGGCAATGAAAAAAACAAAAACCCTGTTTTACGGGCCCGACCGACCCAGATTTTGCGTTTTGGGAATATTGTTTTTTTTTTAACTTTTGCTAAAATCATGTAAAATCAGCCGTTTGGGGGGCAAAATTTTGACTGAAAGTTTGAAAGTTTCTGAAAAAATTCAGAACATTTTCAAAATATGTTTGCAAAAAATTAATCAAATTTTTGCCAAATTTTCGGTGATATTTAAAAGAAAAAAATTATTAAAAAAATCCTGACCGACCAACTCTACTGAAAAATTCCATCCGGTCGTAAAACGGCTTTTTTTCGTCGCCTTATGGAATTATAACACACAAAGAAGGTCGCAGTTTCCTTTTTTATGGTAAAATAATGTGTCTGAGTGATGAGTGATGCAGTTAAAAGGTAAATAATGGGCGAGCAAAATATATATGCTGTTGGTGCTAAAATACAAATTGCCTTTTTTTTGGGCAATGTTGGGGAGGGGATGAGGCTATATGAATCTGGTCGAACATCTTTAATTCTGCACCGCTACAATAAATCTGTATTTTGATGGGGCAAAGTGGGTCAAGTGGGGGGAGGGGATGAGGCTATCCATCTGGCCAAGCGCCTTTAATTGTATAAGTGCACAGTATGCATATGAATCAAGCGATTTATATAAATCTAGTGATTTATAATTTATAATTTGATTTTGTATCACAGATATCAATTAAAATGAAAAGTAAAAGAAACATTTCATTACTGTTACATTACTTGCTTTCTTTCTTGTATTACTTTTATTGGGTTATTACACAAACAATAATAATAACAATAATAACAACAAACAATAATAAATAAATAAATGAAATAAATATGCATATAAATCAAGCGATTTATATCAATCTAGTGATTTATAATTTATAATTTGATTTTGTATCATAGATATCAATTACAATGAAAAGTAAAAGAAACATTTCATTACTATTACATTACTTGCTTTCTTTCTTGTATTACTTTTATTGGGTTATTACTAAAACACTCTAGGGAAGAATTTTAAAGGGGTTATTGGATATACTCAAGAAGCTTCTGAGTAGTAGTTTACAGAAAATATAAAATTGGGTGCAACCTGTTTATTGTAGCACTTATGAAATAAATACCTACTTAAATTAAAGGCCTATTCAGTGATTTGCTCATTCGAAAAATTGTAAAAATCATCAAAATTCAGTTTTGTGCTCCTTTCTTTGTTAGCAGCATTGATGACCTAATATAGCCTGATAGTGGCTAAACCGAAAGCTGTGTATAATAGACAAAATAGCCTGATAGGGGCGCACACCACTAAATAATCGTCCCATTGAAATACACGGGAAAATACAAGAAAGTAAGTTTGTTTTTCTACCCCATGTAACAACATTTTTAATATTTTGATCGAATCAACGTCTTAAATAAAGATTAAACTTTTATTTAAATTTGATTTTTTTGGGACAAGTTGAGACAAGCTTAAGAGATACGAACTCCTGAACAGCGCCATCCCGAATTTCAGCCGACACTCTCGCCTCCTTACCAGTTCGGGCCATGATATTGTTCCGAGGGCCTATTGCCCATGTACATTCGATTCGGAACATTTTCTGAACAGATTTGTAATGTTGAGCTCCTATTCTATCGTTTTGATCAAAACAACCAAGAATCACTCAAATTTGGTTCCCTTCGGACGCCGATATATTTCGCATAGGCGCTATTTTTACCGGAACTATGCAGGGTTACACCAAATGCGGAAGGATTTAGTGTAGTGCACCCTTCTAAGGAAAAAATATTTATGATATTCTTTATTTTTGGAATCAGTGGTCAACATCCTAAAAAAGTGTCATTGCTTTTTATCGCTAGTCGCTCTAAAGTTATAAAACAGGGCTCCAAACAAGCTGGGACTGGGTGAAAAATATGATACTTTTCGCAATTTTCGGCATTCAAGGGCCAGAGCAACATTTTGACCATGTTAAACTGTATTTATAATCCCATTATAAACACATACAAACTTTTCACCAAAGTTCTTACAAATCGGATTACCAACATCCTTGATTTCAACCAACCCAGGGAACAGTCGGGGTTCCGGAGCGGTTATTCAACCATGGATCACCTTCATGTCATCAACCAAACTGTTGAAAAGATGGGTGAATATAGACAGCCACTATGCCTTGGATTCATTGACTACGAAAAATCTTTTGATAGCATTGAAGCTTCTGAGTAGGCCTAGTACTCTTTAATTAAAGGCCTATTCAGTGATTTGCTCATTCGGAAAATGGTAAAAATCATCAAAATTCAGTTTTGTGCTCCTTTCTTTGTTAGCAGCATTGATGACCTAATATAGCCTGATAGTGGCTAAACCGAAAGCTGTGTATAATAGACAAAATAGCCTACTAGTGGCTAAACCCAAAGCTGTGTATAATAGACAAAATAGCCTACTAGTGGCTAAACCGAAAGCTGTGTATAATAGACAAAATAGCCTACTAGTGGCTAAACCCAAAGCTGTGTATAATAGACAAAATAGGACATTTACATGAAACTGTAATATCTCTACTTAAGGTGGCACTACACCCCTTGATAAATTTGTGACTAATTTTGCATTTTTCTCAAAAAATAACAACACACTGGTAACAAAAGTTATGTATATTATAGGGGGAAGAAATCCAGTTACTACACTGGAATTTCAGTGACTCAAGACAAGCGGCACGTTATTTATGATAAGAAAAGAGGTACCGCTAGAATGTACCTCATTTCTTAACATATATAATGAACCACTTGTCTTGAATCCCTGAAATTAGATTCCTTGTCCCTACATAGCTTTTGTTACCAGTGTGTATTTATTTTTTGAGAAAAATGCCGAATTAGTCACAAAATTTATCAGGAGGTGTAGTACCATCTCAAGCAGGTTAAGTAGAGAATTATTAAACTGTAATTGAATGGGGCTTCATCAATGCTGTTTTTCTTGTTTTTGCCAATTTTTTTTCATTTAAAAAATACCTCGTGACTATGTTAATGACTTATCCTTCACTTTTAAGCATTTTATACACAATTGTTTTTACACTTTTGCTGGGATCACTGAATGGGCCTTTAAAGCATTGACCACTTCGGTTCGTAGCCTAGAGACTCTTCCTGACCATGCAGCATTTTGCCTGCACAGGCAACAGGGCTCTATTTGAAATAGAGTATCCTTTAATAGACCATTACTTCTTGGTTTACAGTAAGAAGTAAAATATATAATAATATCAACATGATCAATGGATATACAATCAGTGGTAGTTTTCATCAATTTAAATTAACATAAAGGTAATTTGCATATTCAAATCAATTTTTTTTTAAATCGTTAAAAATTGTTTTGTTATTTAAATTATTTTCCTCCAGGTGAAAAATTGTTAGGTTCTAAGATGTAGCTAAAATTCGGAAGAGTTACATAAACCTATGTTTCCTGTGCAAGCAACATGCTGCCTTGTCCGTCAGTGTTTCCTGGGGGTGGCAGTCGGACCAGACTATTTATGATGCACAAAAATACCAAAACGCCTGAATTTTGAAATGTGCTACTTATTTGCTCCAACATTGGTTGGTGGGGGCGGGAGGGTATTCAAAATAGTTTGGAATCTACACAAATAGAATATCATGTTTAGCCTCTTTTGTGCTCCAAACGGTCGATATGGCAATTGGCACACTTCATCATTTTGGGGTTCAGTCTGTACCCATAATGGTCAATGGTGGCGTACAGACAGGACAAACAGCCGATGTGGCAATTGGTACACTTCATCATTTTGTGGTTCAGTCTTTACCCATAATGGTCAATGGTGGCGTACAGACAGGACAAACAGTCGATGTGGCAATTGGTACACTTCATCATTTTGGGGTTCAGTCTTTACCTATAATGATCAATGGTGGCATACAGACAGGACAAACAGTCGATGTGGCAATTGGTACACTTCATCATTTTGGGGTTCAGTCTTTACCCATAATGGTCAATGGTGGCATACAGACAGGACAAACAGTCTATATGGCAATTGGCACACTTCATCATTTTGGGGTTCAGTCTGTACCCATAATGGTCAATGGTGGCATACAAACAGGGCAAACAGTCGATGTGGCAATTGGTACACTTCATCATTTTGGGGTTTAGTCTTTACCCATAATGGTCAATGGTGGCATACAAACGGGGCAAACAGTCGATGTGGCAATGGGTACACTTCATCATTTTGGGGTTCAGTCTGTACCCATAATGGTCAATGGTGGCATACAAACAGGGCAAACAGTCGATGTGGCAATTGGTACACTTCATCATTTTGGGGTTCAGTCTGTACCCATAATGGTAAACGGTGGCATACAAACAGGACAAACAGCCGATGTGGCAATTGGTACACTTCATCATTTTGGGGTTCAGTCTTTACCCATAATGGTCAATGGTGGCATACAAACGGGGCAAACAGTCGATGTGGCAATTGGTACACTTCATCATTTTGGGGTTCAGTCTGTACCCATAATGGTCAATGGTGGCATACAAACAGGCCAAACAGTCGATGTGGCAATTGGTACACTTCATCATTTTGGGGTTCAGTCTGTACCCATAATGGTCAATGGTGGCATACAAACAGTCGCTGTGGCAATTGGTACACTTCATCATTTTGGGGTTCAGTCTTTACCCATAATGGTCAACGGTGGCATACAAACAGGACAAACAGCCGATGTGGCAATTGGTACACTTCATCATTTTGGGGTTCAGTCTTTACCCATAATGGTCAATGGTGGCATACAAACGATGCAAACAGTCGATGTGGCAATTGGTACACTTCATCATTTTGGGGTTCAGTCTGTACCCATAATGGTCAATGGTGGCATACAGACAGGACAAACAGTCAATGTGGCAATTGGTACACTTCATCATTTTGGGGTTCAGTCTTTACCCATAATGGTCAATGGTGGCATACAAACAGGGCAAACAGTCGATGTGGCAATTGGTACACTTCATCATTTTGGGGTTCAGTCTGTACCCATAATGGTCAATGGTGGCATACAAACAGGGCAAACAGTCGATGTGGCAATTGGTACACTTCATCCTTTTGGGGTTCAGTCTTTACCCATAATGGTCAATGGTGGCATACAGACAGGACAAACAGTCTATATGGCAATTGGCACACTTCATCATTTTGGGGTTCAGTCTGTACCCATAATGGTCAATGGTGGCATACAAACAGGGCAAACAGTCGATGTGGCAATTGGTACACTTCATCATTTTGGGGTTTAGTCTTTAATCATAATGGTCAATGGTGGCATACAAACGGGGCAAACAGTCGATGTGGCAATGGGTACACTTCATCATTTTGGGGTTCAGTCTGTACCCATAATGGTCAATGGTGGCATACAAACAGGGCAAACAGTCGATGTGGCAATTGGTACACTTCATCATTTTGGGGTTCAGTCTGTACCCATAATGGTAAACGGTGGCATACAAACAGGACAAACAGCCGATGTGGCAATTGGTACACCTCATCATTTTGGGGTTCAGTCTTTACCCATAATGGTCAATGGTGGCATACAAACAGGGCAAACAGTCGATGTGGCAATTGGTACACTTCATCATTTTGGGGTTCAGTCTGTACCCATAATGGTCAATGGTGGCATACAAACAGGGCAAACAGTCGATGTGGCAATTGGTACACTTCATCATTTTGGGGTTCAGTCTGTACCCATAATGGTCAACGGTGGCATACAAACAGGACAAACAGCCGATGTGGCAATTGGTACACTTCATCATTTTGGGGTTCAGTCTTTACCCATAATGGTCAATGGTGGCATACAAACGGGGCAAACAGTCGATGTGGCAATTGGTACACTTCATCATTTTGGGGTTCAGTCTTTACCCATAATGGTCAATGGTGGCATACAAACGATGCAAACAGTCGATGTGGCAATTGGTACACTTCATCATTTTGGGGTTCAGTCTGTACCCATAATGGTCAATGGTGGCATACAGACAGGACAAACAGTCAATGTGGCAATTGGTACACTTCATCATTTTGGGGTTCAGTCTTTACCCATAATGGTCAATGGTGGCATACAAACAGGGCAAACAGTCGATGTGGCAATTGGTACACTTCATCATTTTGGGGTTCAGTCTGTACCCATAATGGTCAATGGTGGCATACAAACAGGGCAAACAGTCGATGTGGCAATTGGTACACTTCATCATTTTGGGGTTCAGTCTTTACCCATAATGGTCAATGGTGGCATACAGACAGGACAAACAGTCTATATGGCAATTGGCACACTTCATCATTTTGGGGTTCAGTCTGTACCCATAATGGTCAATGGTGGCATACAAACAGGGCAAACAGTCGATGTGGCAATTGGTACACTTCATCATTTTGGGGTTTAGTCTTTACCATAATGGTCAATGGTGGCATACAAACAGGGCAAACAGTCGATGTGGCAATGGGTACACTTCATCATTTTGGGGTTCAGTCTGTACCCATAATGGTCAATGGTGGCATACAAACAGGGCAAACAGTCGATGTGGCAATTGGTACACTTCATCATTTTGGGGTTCAGTCTGTACCCATAATGGTAAACGGTGGCATACAAACAGGACAAACAGCCGATGTGGCAGTTGGTACACTTCATCATTTTGGGGTTCAGTCTGTACCCATAATGGTCAATGGTGGCATACAAACAGGGCAAACAGTCGATGTGGCAATTGGTACACTTCATCATTTTGGGGTTCAGTCTGTACCCATAATGGTCAACGGTGGCATACAAACAGGACAAACAGCCGATGTGGCAATTGGTACACTTCATCATTTTGGGGTTCAGTCTGTACCCATAATGGTCAATGGTGGCATCAAGACAGGACAAACAGTCGATGTGGCAATTGGTACACTTCATCATTTTGGGGTTCAGTCAGTACCCATAATGGTCAATGGTGGCGTACAGATAGGACAAACAGCCGATGTGGCAATTGGTACACTTCATCATTTTGGGGTTCAGTCTTTACCCATAATGGTCAATGGTGGCATACAAACGGGGCAAACAGTCGATGTGGCAATTGGTACACTTCATCATTTTGGGGTTCAGTCTTTACCCATAATGGTCAATGGTGGCGTACAGACAGGACAAATAGTCGATGTGGCAATTGCCACACTTCATCATTTTGGGGTTCAGTCTTTACCTATTATGATCAATGGTCGCATACATACAGGACAAACAGTCTATATGGCAATTGGTACACTTCATCATTTTGGGGTTCAGTCTGTACCCATAATGGTCAATGGTGTCATACAAACAGGGCAAACAGTCAATATGGCAATTGGTACACTTCATCATTTTGGGGTTCAGTCTTTACCCATAATGGTCAATGGTGGCATACAAACAGGGCAAACAGTCGATGTGACAATGGGTACACTTCATCATTTTGGGGTTCAGTCTGTACCCATAATGGTCAATGGTGGCATACAAACAGGACAAACAGTCGCTGTGGCAATTGGTACACTTCATCATTTTGGGGTTCAGTCTGTACCCATAATGGTCAATGGTGGCATACAAACAGGGCAAACAGTCGATGTGGCAATTGGTACACTTCATCATTTTGGGGTTCAGTCTGTACCCATAATGGTCAATGGTGGCATACAAACAGGGCAAACAGTCGATGTGGCAATTGGTACACTTCATCATTTTGGGGTTCAGTCTGTACCCATAATGATCAATGGTGGCATACAGACAGGACAAACAGTGGATATGGCAATTGGCACACTTCATCATTATGGGGTTCAGTCTGTACCCATAATGGTCAATGGTGGCATACAAACAGGACAAACAGTCGATGTGACAATTGGCACACTTCATCATTTTGGGGTTCAGTCTGTACCCATAATGGTCGATGGTGGCATACAGACAGGACAAACAGTCGATGTGGCAATTGGTACACTTCATCATTTTGGGGTTCAGTCTGTACCCATAATGATCAATGGTGGCATACAGACAGGACAAACAGTCAATGTGGCAATTGGTACACTTCATCATTTTGGGGTTCAGTCTTTACCCATAATGGTCAATGGTGGCATACAAACAGGGCAAACAGTCGATGTGGCAATTGGTACACTTCATCATTTTGGGGTTCAGTCTGTACCCATAATGATCAATGGTGGCATACAAACAGGGCAAACAGTCGATGTGGCAATTGGTACACTTCATCATTTTGGGGTTCAGTCTTTACCCATAATGGTCAATGGTGGCATACAGACAGGACAAACAGTCTATATGGCAATTGGCACACTTCATCATTTTGGGGTTCAGTCTGTACCCATAATGGTCAATGGTGGCATACAAACAGGGCAAACAGTCGATGTGGCAATTGGTACACTTCATCATTTTGGGGTTTAGTCTTTAATCATAATGGTCAATGGTGGCATACAAACGGGGCAAACAGTCGATGTGGCAATGGGTACACTTCATCATTTTGGGGTTCAGTCTGTACCCATAATGGTCAATGGTGGCATACAAACAGGGCAAACAGTCGATGTGGCAATTGGTACACTTCATCATTTTGGGGTTCAGTCTGTACCCATAATGGTAAACGGTGGCATACAAACAGGACAAACAGCCGATGTGGCAATTGGTACACCTCATCATTTTGGGGTTCAGTCTTTACCCATAATGGTCAATGGTGGCATAGAAACGGGGCAAACAGTCGATGTGGCAATTGGTACACTTCATCATTTTGGGGTTCAGTCTGTACCCATAATGGTCAATGGTGGCATACAAACAGGGCAAACAGTCGATGTGGCAATTGGTACACTTCATCATTTTGGGGTTCAGTCTCTACCCATAATGGTCAACGGTGGCATACAAACAGGACAAACAGCCGATGTGGCAATTGGTACACTTCATCATTTTGGGGTTCAGTCTTTACCCATAATGGTCAATGGTGGCATACAAACGGGGCAAACAGTCGATGTGGCAATTGGTACACTTCATCATTTTGGGGTTCAGTCTGTACCCATAATGGTCAATGGTGGCATACAAACAGGGCAAACAGTCGATGTGGCAATTGGTACACTTCATCATTTTGGGGTTCAGTCTTTACCCATAATGGTCAATGGTGGCATACAGACAGGACAAACAGTCTATATGGCAATTGGCACACTTCATCATTTTGGGGTTCAGTCTGTACCCATAATGGTCAATGGTGGCATACAAACAGGGCAAACAGTCGATGTGGCAATTGGTACACTTCATCATTTTGGGGTTTAGTCTTTAATCATAATGGTCAATGGTGGCATACAAACAGGGCAAACAGTCGATGTGGCAATGGGTACACTTCATCATTTTGGGGTTCAGTCTGTACCCATAATGGTCAATGGTGGCATACAAACAGGGCAAACAGTCGATGTGGCAATTGGTACACTTCATCATTTTGGGGTTCAGTCTGTACCCATAATGGTAAACGGTGGCATACAAACAGGACAAACAGCCGATGTGGCAGTTGGTACACTTCATCATTTTGGGGTTCAGTCTGTACCCATAATGGTCAATGGTGGCATACAAACAGGGCAAACAGTCGATGTGGCAATTGGTACACTTCATCATTTTGGGGTTCAGTCTGTACCCATAATGGTCAACGGTGGCATACAAACAGGACAAACAGCCGATGTGGCAATTGGTACACTTCATCATTTTGGGGTTCAGTCTGTACCCATAATGGTCAATGGTGGCATCAAGACAGGACAAACAGTCGATGTGGCAATTGGTACACTTCATCATTTTGGGGTTCAGTCAGTACCCATAATGGTCAATGGTGGCGTACAGATAGGACAAACAGCCGATGTGGCAATTGGTACACTTCATCATTTTGGGGTTCAGTCTTTACCCATAATGGTCAATGGTGGCATACAAACGGGGCAAACAGTCGATGTGGCAATTGGTACACTTTTTGCTTCATCATTTTGGGGTTCAGTCTTTACCCATAATGGTCAATGGTGGCGTACAGACAGGACAAATAGTCGATGTGGCAATTGCCACACTTCATCATTTTGGGGTTCAGTCTTTACCTATTATGATCAATGGTCGCATACATACAGGACAAACAGTCTATATGGCAATTGGTACACTTCATCATTTTGGGGTTCAGTCTGTACCCATAATGGTCAATGGTGTCATACAAACAGGGCAAACAGTCAATATGGCAATTGGTACACTTCATCATTTTGGGGTTCAGTCTTTACCCATAATGGTCAATGGTGGCATACAAACGGGGCAAACAGTCGATGTGACAATGGGTACACTTCATCATTTTGGGGTTCAGTCTGTACCCATAATGGTCAATGGTGGCATACAAACAGGACAAACAGTCGCTGTGGCAATTGGTACACTTCATCATTTTGGGGTTCAGTCTGTACCCATAATGGTCAATGGTGGCATACAAACAGGGCAAACAGTCGATGTGGCAATTGGTACACTTCATCATTTTGGGGTTCAGTCTGTACCCATAATGGTCAATGGTGGCATACAAACAGGGCAAACAGTCGATGTGGCAATTGGTACACTTCATCATTTTGGGGTTCAGTCTGTACCCATAATGATCAATGGTGGCATACAGACAGGACAAACAGTGGATATGGCAATTGGCACACTTCATCATTATGGGGTTCAGTCTGTACCCATAATGGTCAATGGTGGCATACAAACAGGACAAACAGTCGATGTGACAATTGGCACACTTCATCATTTTGGGGTTCAGTCTGTACCCATAATGGTCGATGGTGGCATACAGACAGGACAAACAGTCGATGTGGCAATTGGTACACTTCATCATTTTGGGGTTCAGTCTGTACCCATAATGATCAATGGTGGCATACAGACAGGACAAACAGTCAATGTGGCAATTGGTACACTTCATCATTTTGGGGTTCAGTCTTTACCCATAATGGTCAATGGTGGCATACAAACAGGGCAAACAGTCGATGTGGCAATTGGTACACTTCATCATTTTGGGGTTCAGTCTGTACCCATAATGATCAATGGTGGCATACAAACAGGGCAAACAGTCGATGTGGCAATTGGTACACTTCATCATTTTGGGGTTCAGTCTTTACCCATAATGGTCAATGGTGGCATACAGACAGGACAAACAGTCTATATGGCAATTGGCACACTTCATCATTTTGGGGTTCAGTCTGTACCCATAATGGTCAATGGTGGCATACAAACAGGGCAAACAGTCGATGTGGCAATTGGTACACTTCATCATTTTGGGGTTTAGTCTTTAATCATAATGGTCAATGGTGGCATACAAACAGGGCAAACAGTCGATGTGGCAATGGGTACACTTCATCATTTTGGGGTTCAGTCTGTACCCATAATGGTCAATGGTGGCATACAAACAGGGCAAACAGTCGATGTGGCAATTGGTACACTTCATCATTTTGGGGTTCAGTCTGTACCCATAATGGTAAACGGTGGCATACAAACAGGACAAACAGCCGATGTGGCAATTGGTACACCTCATCATTTTGGGGTTCAGTCTTTACCCATAATGGTCAATGGTGGCATAGAAACGGGGCAAACAGTCGATGTGGCAATTGGTACACTTCATCATTTTGGGGTTCAGTCTGTACCCATAATGGTCAATGGTGGCATACAAACAGGGCAAACAGTCGATGTGGCAATTGGTACACTTCATCATTTTGGGGTTCAGTCTCTACCCATAATGGTCAACGGTGGCATACAAACAGGACAAACAGCCGATGTGGCAATTGGTACACTTCATCATTTTGGGGTTCAGTCTTTACCCATAATGGTCAATGGTGGCATACAAACGGGGCAAACAGTCGATGTGGCAATTGGTACACTTCATCATTTTGGGGTTCAGTCTTTACCCATAATGGTCAATGGTGGCATACAAACGATGCAAACAGTCGATGTGGCAATTGGTACACTTCATCATTTTGGGGTTCAGTCTGTACCCATAATGGTCAATGGTGGCATACAGACAGGACAAACAGTCAATGTGGCAATTGGTACACTTCATCATTTTGGGGTTCAGTCTTTACCCATAATGGTCAATGGTGGCATACAAACAGGGCAAACAGTCGATGTGGCAATTGGTACACTTCATCATTTTGGGGTTCAGTCTGTACCCATAATGGTCAATGGTGGCATACAAACAGGGCAAACAGTCGATGTGGCAATTGGTACACTTCATCATTTTGGGGTTCAGTCTTTACCCATAATGGTCAATGGTGGCATACAGACAGGACAAACAGTCTATATGGCAATTGGCACACTTCATCATTTTGGGGTTCAGTCTGTACCCATAATGGTCAATGGTGGCATACAAACAGGGCAAACAGTCGATGTGGCAATTGGTACACTTCATCATTTTGGGGTTTAGTCTTTAATCATAATGGTCAATGGTGGCATACAAACGGGGCAAACAGTCGATGTGGCAATGGGTACACTTCATCATTTTGGGGTTCAGTCTGTACCCATAATGGTCAATGGTGGCAAACAAACAGGGCAAACAGTCGATGTGGCAATTGGTACACTTCATCATTTTGGGGTTCAGTCTGTACCCATAATGGTCAACGGTGGCATACAAACAGGACAAACAGCCGATGTGGCAATTGGTACACTTCATCATTTTGGGGTTCAGTCTGTACCCATAATGGTCAATGGTGGCATCAAGACAGGACAAACAGTCGATGTGGCAATTGGTACACTTCATCATTTTGGGGTTCAGTCAGTACCCATAATGGTCAATGGTGGCGTACAGATAGGACAAACAGCCGATGTGGCAATTGGTACACTTCATCATTTTGGGGTTCAGTCTTTACCCATAATGGTCAATGGTGGCATACAAACGGGGCAAACAGTCGATGTGGCAATTGGTACACTTCATCATTTTGGGGTTCAGTCTTTACCCATAATGGTCAATGGTGGCATACATACAGGACAAACAGTCTATATGGCAATTGGTACACTTCATCATTTTGGGGTTCAGTCTGTACCCATAATGGTCAATGGTGTCATACAAACAGGGCAAACAGTCAATGTGGCAATTGGTACACTTCATCATTTTGGGGTTCAGTCTTTACCCATAATGGTCAATGGTGGCATACAAACGGGGCAAACAGTCGATGTGACAATGGGTACACTTCATCATTTTGGGGTTCAGTCTGTACCCATAATGGTCAATGGTGGCATACAAACAGGACAAACAGTCGCTGTGGCAATTGGTACACTTCATCATTTTGGGGTTCAGTCTGTACCCATAATGGTCAATGGTGGCATACAAACAGGGCAAACAGTCGATGTGGCAATTGGTACACTTCATCATTTTGGGGTTCAGTCTGTACCCATAATGGTCAATGGTGGCATACAAACAGGGCAAACAGTCGATGTGGCAATTGGTACACTTCATCATTTTGGGGTTCAGTCTGTACCCATAATGATCAATGGTGGCATACAGACAGGACAAACAGTGGATATGGCAATTGGCACACTTCATCATTATGGGGTTCAGTCTGTACCCATAATGGTCAATGGTGGCATACAAACAGGACAAACAGTCGATGTGACAATTGGCACACTTCATCATTTTGGGGTTCAGTCTGTACCCATAATGGTCGATGGTGGCATACAGACAGGACAAACAGTCGATGTGGCAATTGGTACACTTCATCATTTTGGGGTTCAGTCTGTACCCATAATGATCAATGGTGGCATACAGACAGGACAAACAGTGGATATGGCAATTGGCACACTTCATCATTCTGGGGTTCAGTCTGTACCCATAATGGTCAATGGTGGCATACAGACAGGACAAACAGTCGATGTGGCAATTGGTACACTTCATCATTTTGGGGTTCAGTCTGTACCCATAATGATCAATGGTGGCATACAGACAGGACAAACAGTGGATATGGCAATTGGCACACTTCATCATTATGGGGTTCAGTCTGTACCCATAATGGTCAATGGTGGCATACAAACAGGACAAACAGTCGATGTGACAATTGGCACACTTCATCATTTTGGGGTTCAGTCTGTACCCATAATGGTCGATGGTGGCATACAGACAGGACAAACAGTCGATGTGGCAATTGGTACACTTCATCATTTTGGGGTTCAGTCTGTACCCATAATGATCAATGGTGGCATACAGACAGGACAAACAGTCGATGTGGCAATTGGTACACTTCATCATTTTGTGGTTCAGTCTGTACCCATAATGGTCAATGGTGGCATACAGACAGGACAAACAGTCGATGTGGCAATTGGTACACTTCATCATTTTGGGGTTCAGTCTGTACCCATAATGATCAATGGTGGCATACAGACAGGACAAACAGTGGATATGGCAATTGGCACACTTCATCATTCTGGGGTTCAGTCTGTACCCATAATGGTCAATGGTGGCATACAAACAGGGCAAACAGTCGATGTGGCAATTGGTACACTTCATCATTTTGGGGTTCAGTCTGTACCCATAATTTATTTATTTATTTATTTATTTCTTATTTAACCTGGGGTGACCAATCAATGCACTGGCACTGTTCTCCCTTGGTTCCCAGGTGGCACAAGGCCATACATATAATACACAATAAAAACGGCATATAAAACATTATATCATACAAATGCACATATTACAACAGATTACATCAAGAGCAATACAATAAAAACCTCATTTAAGGCATAGGTCATAAGATTGCACATTACATCAAAAGCATCAAGGAAATATACAAACAGTAGAGAAAAAGATTTTTTTTTAATGACAAAACACAATGGATTAAGGTATCTGGGGCCAAAGCTGGAGCAACGTCATATCTGACCCAGCATATCCAAGAACAAGAAACAGAAGCGCAGGGACATAACTGGAAGGAAAAGAACATCCCTGCACCCAAGACATGCTACCAGCAGGCAAACACCGGGGTCAGCCCGAAAAACACTCCAACAGCACCCCAGCTACCTAAACCAGTGTAAAGACCTGGATGAAGCCCTGACCACCACCACCGCCAACTCCATCCACCGGAGCACCCCCACGGGCCCAAAACCACCACCCGCGAGCCAGCAGCCCCAGCATGCGTCCCAGGAGCCAACATCCCAAGGCAAAAACGAGCACACAGGCGCCTCCCAGGTCCACATGCCGCCACTACCAACCCACAGGCAGTCGGGATTAGGCCCATGGCCATGCCCCAGAGGGCAGAGCTAGAAGTGCAAAAGTCAGGGGTTTACCCAGTCCGAAAAATTGCACACAAACATTTAAATAGTTCAAAAGAAATTAAAGATATAAAATGCACCAATTAATATGAGACTAGATATAGAGAGGAAATAATATGTTATTCATAACCTGCATTGGATGAAGCCCCGACCCCCATCACCGCCCACTCCACCCATCGGAGCACCCACATGGGCCCCAAACACTACCCACGAGCAGGCAGCACAACATACGTCCCAGGAGCCAACATCCCATAGCCAAAGCGAGCACACAGTCAGGCTCCCAGACCCACATGCCGCCACTACCAACACACAGGAAGCCATATAGGCCCATGGCCATGCCCCAGGGGGCAGAGCTAGTGGTGCAAAAGACAGGGGTTCACCCAGTCAGAAAAATTGCACATAAACATTGGAACATTTCAAGATAAAAAAAGATATAAAAAATGCACCAATTGACATGAAACAAGATCTAAAGAGAAAATGACATTTTTTTCATAACCTGCTTGAAGTCTTTAGTACTAGGTGGAAGGGGATTTTAACAAACAACTGGGAGTCTATTCCAGGAAATTGCTCCTCTGTATCTAAAAGTTCTTTTACCAGTGGAAATCCTTATTTTGGGTGGAACTAAGTTACCATGCTCACTACCTCTTGTTTGGTAGGGGGAGTTGTCACTGACTTTATGAAAAATTTTGCACAAATACCTAGGGACATTTTCAGTGATAGATTTAAAACCATAGTATTGAGATGAAGTAACCTTCTAGTGTCAAGATCCTTCCACCCAAGACACTCAAGCATGGATTTGGTGGGGAAACGCCTGTTTACTTTGAGAATGGTTTTGCCAGCTCTATTTTGTAACCTGGTCAACTTGCACATATATTTATTGGCAGCGTTTCCCCACACAACATCACAGTAATCGAGTGATGGGAGGATTAAAGACTGATACATGGTATTTAATGTGTCATCTTGTAGAAAAGTCCTAGTTCTATTAAGAACTCCAATTTTTCTACTTACTGAGTTCTTAACATGATTTATGTGAGCCCCCCAAGAAAGTGATTGGTCTAGATAAACACCCAGGTATTTGAAAGAGTGTACCTCATCTAAGACTTCATTTTGTATCTTCACATTAAAAGCTTCAGAATTTCTTGCCATTTTGGCATTTGTTCCAAACAGCATAACTTTAGTTTTTTTGACATTCAATGTAAGTTTATTTTTATACAACCATTTAGCCACTTTATCCATTTCATGAGTTAGGATTTCAGCAATCTGAGATGCACCCTGTCCCCTGGCAAAGATGGCTGTATCATCTGCATAGAGACATACTTTAGCTTGTTTCTTGTCAACAAGACAAGGTAGATCATTAACATATAAGCTAAAAAGCAAAGGCCCCAAGATGGAACCTTGGGGCACGCCAAAAAGGACACGGAGCATATCAGATTGGGCATCATTAATTTTGCAAACTTGGAGACGTTCACTTAGGTACGATCTAAACCAGTCAAGCTCCAAACCATTTATTCCACTCTTGCTCAGCTTGCTAAGAAGCGTTTCATGATGGACTGTATCGAACGCTTTCTTTAGGTCGAGAAAGAGAGCACCAGTGAGCAAACCATCATCCATATTTTGGAGAAGGTAGTCTGTGACATCTAGCAGGCAAGTTTGAGTGGAATGTTTTGGTCTGAAGCCTGACTGGTCACATGACATAATATCGTTATCCTGTAAATAACTATACAGCTGATCATGAATTAATCTTTCAAACACCTTCATACTTGCTGAAATGATTGAAATGGGCCTGTAGTTGTTTGTTTCAAGCTTGTCTCCATCTTTGAAAATAGGTGTAACTCTACTTTGCTTCCACATGGATGGCACAACCCCACTGCGAATACTCAAGTTCATAATGTGAGCTATAGGCTCAGCTATTGCACGAGCTCCTGCTTTCAGCAATCTGGGACTGATGTTGTCAAGTCCCGTAGCCTTACCGGCGGGCATTTTGGAGAGTTGTTTGTAAACATCTTCGGTTGTGATTTCGCGGAACTTGAGTATTCTTTGGGCAGCGTCATCCAAGTGGCTATCTGTCCCAGATGTATCATCAACAAAAACTTCTGCCAATCTTTGACCTACATTACAAAAATATGAATTGAAACAATCTGCAATATCTTTATTGTTTGTTACATACACACCATTACTATTAATACCTGTGATAGTCTTATTATTAGTCTTATTTGGTAAAATAGTTTTTAAGATTGACCAGAGTGATCTTGAATCATTCCCAGCTTCACTAATTTTATTTGTATAATGATCACGTTTGAGTTTACCAGACAAAATATTCAGAGAGTTTCTTAAATTCCTAAATGAGTCCCAGTCAGATTGGGTCTTGGATCTTTGGGCTTTTTCCTTAGCCTTATTTACCTGTAATCTAAGGTCAATGTACTTACTATTTATCCAGGGAGGGGGATTGACAGGAACTTTAATGTTTTTGAAAGGAGCATGATGGTTACAAATGGGAACAAAAATAGAAATAAAATTGTCCCAGGCAATATTAGGGTCATCAGTTTCAAAAACGTTCCAATTAGCTTTGTACAGTTCTTGTTGGAAAGAATCTTCGCTGAACCTTTTATAGGATCGAGCTTTGATGTATTTGGAACCATTTTTGATTTTCTTTTGACATTTCCTAACAGCATAAGCAAGTGAGTGATCACTTAAGGCATATGATAAAACTCCATGGTCACTAAACATTTCAGGTCTATCAGTCCAGATGTGGTCTATTAATGAAATTGAATTTTGTGTTATTCTGGTAGGTTTACAAATTAACTGTTCAAGGTGAAAATTTGACATAGTGTCTTTCAGATGTTTCCATTCCCATGAGTTCTTTGACAGGGTGTCACAATTGAAATCACCAATACAAACGGTTTCTCCTGGAGTTCCGCCGGCTGAAGAGTTAAGATCTTGAATGTCTTCAAGCAGGGTATTGAGGCTTTCAAAGAAATCTGCCACATAATGGTCAATGGTGGCATACAAACAGGGCAAACAGTCGATGTGGCAATTGGTACACTTCATCATTTTGGGGTTCAGTCTGTACCCATAATGATCAATGGTGGCATACAGACAGGACAAACAGTGGATATGGCAATTGGCACACTTCATCATTCTGGGGTTCAGTCTGTACCCATAATGGTCAATGGTGGCATACAAACAGGGCAAACAGTGGATATGGCAATTGGCACACTTCATCATTTTGGGGTTCAGTCTGTACCCATAATGGTCAATGGTGGCATACAGACAGGACAAACAGTCGATGTGGCAATTGGTACACTTCATCATTTTGGGGTTCAGTCTGTACCCATAATGATCAATGGTGGCATACAAACGGGGCAAACAGTCGATGTGGCAATTGGCACACTTCATCATTATGGGGTTCAGTCTGTACCCATAATGGTCAATGGTGGCGTACAGACAGGACAAACAATTATTTACTTCTTTTAAATCATTGTTGATAAGATCGTATTTGGACACAATGTCCTTATGTGAATAAGTTATAGTAGTATCATCGGCAAACAAGACAAATTTTAGAATGGTGGAAGTATTTATGATATCATTAACATACAAAATGAACAATAATGGGCCTTCAGTCCATTTTGGGGTTCAGTCTGTACCCATAATGGTCAATGGTGGCATACAGACAGGACAAAAAGCGATGTGTCAATTGGTACATTTCATCGTTTTGGGGTTCAGTCTGTACCCATAATGGTCAATGGTGGCATACAGACAGGACAACAAGCCGATGTGGCAATTGGTACACTTCATCGTTTTGGGGTTCAGTCTGTACCCATAATGGTCAATGGTGGCATACAGACAGGACAAACAGTCGATGTGGCAATTGGTACACTTCATCATTTTGTGGTTCAGTCTGTACCCATAATGGTCAATGGTGGCATACAGACAGGACAAACAGTCGATGTGGCAATTGGTACACTTCATCATTTTGGGGTTCAGTCTGTACCCATAATGATCAATGGTGGCATACAAACAGGGCAAACAGTGGATATGGCAATTGGTACACTTCATCATTATGGGGTTCAGTCTGTACCCATAATGGTCAATGGTGGCGTACAGACAGGATAAACAGTGGATATGGCAATTGGCACACTTCATCATTATGGGGTTCAGTCTGTACCCATAATGGTCAATGGTGGCATACAGAGAGGGCAAACAGTCGATGTGGCAATTGGTACACTTCATCATTCTGGGGTTCAGTCTGTACCCATAATGATCAATGGTGGCATACAGACAGGACAAACAGTCGATGTGGCAATTGGTACACTTCATCATTCTGGGGTTCAGTCTGTACCCATAATGGTCAATGGTGGCGTACAGACAGGACAAACAGTGGATATGGCAATTGGCACACTTCATCATTATGGGGTTCAGTCTGTACCCATAATGATCAATGGTGGCATACAGACAGGACAAACAGTCGATGTGGCAATTGGTACACTTCATCATTCTGGGGTTCAGTCTGTACCCATAATGGTCAATGGTGGCGTATAGACAGGACAAACAGTGGATATGGCAATTGGCACTCTTCATCATTTTGGGGTTCAGTCTGTACCCATAATGATGAATGGTGGCATACAGACAGGACAAACAGTCGCTGTGGCAATTGGTACACTTCATCATTTTGGGGTTCAGTCTGTACCCATAATGATCAATGGTGGCATACAGACAGGACAAACAGTGGATATGGCAATTGGCACACTTCATCATTATGGGGTTCAGTCTTTACCCATAATGGTCAATGGTGGCATACAGACAGGACAAACAGTCGATGTGGCAATTGGTACACTTCATCATTTTGGGGTTCAGTCTGTACCCATAATGATCAATGGTGGCATACAGACAGGACAAACAGTGGATATGGCAATTGGCACACTTCATCATTATGGGGTTCAGTCTGTACCCATAATGGTCAATGGTGGCATACAAACAGGACAAACAGTCGATGTGACAATTGGCACACTTCATCATTTTGGGGTTCAGTCTGTACCCATAATGGTCAATGGTGGCATACAGACAGGACAAACAGTCGATGTGGCAATTTGTACACTTCATCATTTTGGGGTTCAGTCTGTACCCATAATGATCAATGGCGGCGTACAGACAGGGCAAACAGTCGATATGGCAATTGGCACACTTCATCATTTTGGGGTTCAGTCTGTACCCATAATGATCAATGGTGGCATACAGACAGGGCAAACAGTCGATATGGCAATTGGCACACTTCATCATTTTGGGGTTCAGTCTGTACCCATAATGGTCTATGGTGACATACAGAGAGGGCAAACAGTCGATATGGCAATTGGTACACTTCATCATTTTGGGGTTCAGTCTGTACCCATAATGGTCTATGGTGCCATACAAACAGGACAAATAAATGTGTGACCTGTTGCAGCAAAATATACTTTAAATACACGGCCTGGTAAGTTCTGAAAAATAGACAAATTAAGCATGATATCTAATAAAGAAAATCATAAGGACAATATTGCTAACATTGTGCTTCAAATCTAAACCTCCAATTTTCAAAAGCAACATATCATACTTGAGCTAAGTTTTGCCTCTTCCAAATGAGTAAATCTCACATATTTTGCTGAAATGGGTCATATACTGGGCTATTCTAGTTGAAATCCATGCACCCCTTATGTATGGCATGACCTTAATCTTCCACACAGGGGGTATGAATTTCAAATGGAGGTTACCTGAAGGGGTGACTACTTTTTGAAATCTACACTCAATTTGTGGAAGATAAGCTTATTGTCATGTCTTTCACAGGGTGTATGGATTTCAACTGGAATAATCCAATGTTTCCATTTTTGTGACAGATAGAGATAATCATCATTTTGTCAGCAATAGATATTAAATATTTGTGGTAATTCTGACATCAACAAATATGCTAAATAAAGAAATCTTCATCATATAAACTGTCATTTGGAGGAAAAAACAGATTCAAGTTCATTGTCTAAACAATATACTTTTGAAAGTAAACTTTGATTTTAGATAAAACTTCGTTTTCTTTTGGAATAAAAATCAGTTAAAGTGACAATGAAATAAATCAGTATTAATTTATTATATATTATCAACAACGGTGAGTACTAAAATTGTTGCCATACTGCATATCTTTTAAAGTGAAGAAAGGCAACTTTAAAAAATACAATATTTCAATTTTGAGCTTTTAGAATCCCAAATTTGTTAATATCTTAAAAACACAAAGTTATCAAGGGGTGTAGTACCACTTTAAACACATAAATAAAGCAAGGTAATTAAAAAAGAGAAAACAAATTTTATGTAGAAACACAAAATATTAAAATTTAAATGCCAGAAAATACACAAAATGGAGTAGAACTAAGTAGAGTGATGTATTATAAATCTTCACAGCATTCAACATGGTTGAGTATATTATTAATATCTGAGCTTATCTGTATAACTCCAATGCTATCATGAATACCACAAAAACAACTGAATAATTTATAACCGTTAGTATAGTTGGTATCATTGCGTATCTATGGAAGTCAAATATTCTGCATTCTGTATCTTTCGATAGTTTGCCTAGGATATCAAATCATGTAGTACCTGTGTCGGTGTGTTCAGGTTTTAGGATTCAATTAAGTTTTAAAAGTGGTCATTGTACCGGAGGGTTCCATATAAATTTATTTTTCTACAATTCAGGCGGGGTTTATTTCAGAAGTTTTTGTTGAATTTGAATGGCCAATTTCAGCAAATGAGATCTTAAATCCGAGCTAAAGGGTACAGGTACAGCTTGTTTTAATTTTGACATGAGACTGTTATCCAATAAATAGAGACACGTCAATAAATAAGAAACCTAAATAGTAGGGACTGCCATTGAGATGACGAAGTTTTGAGGATTATTTTTATACATTGAAAATAATAATTTAAGCAATAAAGAATTTTTGAGTGACAAACTCAGTTCCTTACGTTCAGGGGCTCCAATTAAGCAGTGTTTCTTAGTCGGCATATAAAACCATTGAGTACCAGCTAATCATCTGCGTGCGTACTTGTTGAATTATTAATCTCCTGGTTCCATCTTCAAATTAAAAGTTTTATTGTATTTTAAAAAAAATATATATAAAAGAGAGTATGGCATATATATATATTGAAAAAAAAATGAATACACTTGTATGGTCCAAAAGATATTGGTATAATGCTTTATTACATTTTAAGGGGTTCAGTTTCATTCTAAAGGCAACGTTTCCATTAGTTTACAAACATTCATGTAGATGTAGAAGAAAGATGAAATGTTGATGTGGGGATGAGGTTGTCCTCTTTTGACTTGTTTTCTGTTTTGTTTTTATCACCAAGGAAACAAAACAAAATTCAGTGCGCGATAAGCAAAATGTTTTAAGTTGGACATCACTTCTGACAAAGCTGTTGGAGTTGACATACACGTTTTTATCTTCTCTCGATTTGAAAGATATCAGTAGCAATTTGCTAAAGTAAGAATCAAGTAAGTAAGTATCTGCTATTTAGAGAAGTAATTAACAGGAATTTGCTAATTCATTCATCTGCTGAAGTAATTAACAGGATTTTGCTAATTCAATCATCTGCTGATTTAAGAAGAAAACTTGCGAAAATAACAGACATGGATAAATCAAAGGCTAGCTGCAGTTTGGTGGGGATCGTTGCAGTCCTGGTGACAATTATACTTTCATGTATCACTGCATTTGCTTATGGAGAAAAGGGTAAGTAATGTATTATCATCTCCTCATTGTCGTGAATCTTTTTCTTCCTCTTTTTCCTTTCTTCAGAACTTGAAAGGTGATCATGTATCTTTTGGAGATTGGACGCGAAATCTCACTTTTTTGTTGTTGAGGATATATTAGTTGAAAGTTTTAGCTCATATGCGACACAATCTGATCAGAAAAGACTAAAGCAGGTGCTTTTGAAAATTGTGTTAATAGTTAAAACTTTACAGTGTTCAAGTATGTTGACATCCCTAGCATACTTGCTTGCAAAGTTATGAGCTTTTGCTTTGCCGACTTTCTTACGTCTTTTATTTTGGGCTCCTTATTTCTGCATCAATTTCACAATTGTCACCTTTGTCTAATTTGATCAGCACGTGTATCATATTAACAGCTGTTCTTGTCAGGCGGTGGTGGAAGCGATATCGCCATTTTTGTCGTCGCCATTGGATTAACACATAATCATGAAATCTTCACAAACAATTCTAAATTTTGTTATGAGGTGTCAAAGCAAAATTATCTTACTCTAAAACCGTCGGGGTACGACAATGTACCACACTGCAAGTATGTTAATTTTCCATTTGTAATTGCTAACCGTGTGTTTTGAATGGGACTGCCAGCCATGTATCTTTGCCAGCCTCGTACATCACGTGTTGCGTGTCCTATGCCGTCTGGTTCTTGTCTCATTTCATAACGTATAATTCAAAGCTGCTACACTACAAGAAATAAGTTTATAATGTGTGATTTGATAAATAATATTCTCTGTTCTTATGTTAAGAACTTAATGCTCACTAAGTGTGTTTTCTTTTCTCATGTCATGATGTAGTTCGGGATGTTATTTATAAGACAAAGTTGCTTCACTATTCTTTACAAACCATGAGAAATAAGTTTATTATCATATGTGCTTTGATATGTATATAAGATGCTCATTTAGTCTGTCGACTTGTTCTTGTCTCATTATTTGACGTAATCCGGGATGTTATTCATAAGACAAAGTTGCTTCACTGTTCTTTAAAACCCATGAGAAATAAGTTCGTAATCATATGTGCTTTGGAAATGTATATAAGATAGTTCCTATGTTAAGAAATTCATGCTCATTTCAAGTCTTAAGAGTTAAAGATTTGTTCTTGTCTTATTATTTGACGTAGTCCGGGATGTTATTGATAAGACAAAGTTGCTTCACTGTTCTTTAAAAACCATGAGAAATAAGTTCGTAATCATGTGATAATGTAATAATGTGCTTTGATATGTATATAAATATGTTCTTGTCTTATTATTTGACATAGTCCAGGATGGTATTTATAACATGAAGTTGCGTTACTATTCTTTACCAAAAATGCAAGATATAAGCTCATAATAATGATGTGTGCTTTGATAAGTAAGATAGTTCCGATGTTAAGAACTTTAAACCCAAAAAGGAGAGTTTATCGATTAATGAACATTTAAAAAACACAAATAACATGATAAATGCTCATTTTAGGTGATAGATAATATTTAATAATTTTTCTTTCATGTTTCCTATATCTTTACCAATGATAATAATATCTTTACCGTACCAACGAGTGGTGACGGTATATACCAGTATCTTGAAATAGGGCCTTTGGTATAGTGAATGTCTTCAGAGGGGCAGTATGTAGAATGTTTTGCAAAAGGTGGTGATTGCCTAGGAACTTCTTAAAAGAGGGTTATTAGCTATACACAATATTGAAAATAAATAATGGAATTTTGTCAATTTGTTCTAAATTCATAGTATAAATTTGCTTTTTATAGGTATGCGATTTTTTGCACTGCTTAGTAGCAGCGCTATTGCGTTCTTTATGTAGCAGCGCTATATAAGCATTTTGTATGTATGTATAATGTAGTATATGACAATGTGGTGATACATTTATAGAGTTAAATTCCACAAAAATCACCAGGTAGCTACAAACAAAAGAGCATATGCGTAAATCACGGGGGAGGGGAGAGGAAGGTCGTTGTGTAATAAATTAATAGATAATAATAATTGGTATTTGTATAGTGCTCCAGCTATCCCCCAGAGTGCATCACAATGAATAAAATACAAGCAATTACCTATGAAACTTGAACTATTAATCTTAATATACCAAATTCTACTTACTCAAAGATAACATGCTAAGTTCAAAATGACAGAGTATGAAATACACGAAAATCCGTATTTTTGCAAACTACATTTAAAAACCGAAATGTTCATATTACACATACGGACTATGTCGAGCCTGCAACCTTGTACAAAATGTAATGATTGACCAACAATCTTTCCTGGCCTGTTTTAATCCACAATGAAGTTGACCTTTTTTGGGCCATTTTAGCATTAAAATTGTTCATATGTGACGTGTCATGTCAAAAACATACAATTTTGGGCAGGGAATCAATTTTGAGGTTTTACATATTTTAAATATAGAGATATTTTGTTCCACAACACCGTTTCCCCCAATGAAATTGGATAAGTGAAGATATTAAGTTCATAAGTATGGTACCTTTCAAAATATTATTGACAATGTTAAGAGGAAGAATGACCTTGAAAATGCCAGTTATTTTCCGGTCTGAAACTATCAGACAATATTTTTTAACATTATTAGCATCACAGATTTGCAAAAAAAACCCAAATTGTGAAAAAAAATCACCACAGGCAGATTTTTGGCTATTTCTCCATTTACGATCCTACCCAAAAGCGTCTGCTATCAATATACCACACCACATATTTCCATTTTGTCATGTGTTAAAGTCTTTTGTTTGCGGACGATTTGGCAATTTTCCCTCTTGTTTATTTTACTCGACACTTCACTGCTTTGTCCTATGTGTAATGGTTGCCAACACATTTATCATTGAACAAATGCACAAATTCGAGCTTGATAATAATCATAAATGTGGAGTGTATGTGGGGTGTGTGTTGGGGGTGGGGGTGAGTTTGTGTATTTTTGTGTGCATAAGCATCTGAAGTGGATGTGACCATGTGATGGTATGTGGGGAATAGCTGATTGTGGGTGTAGTTATGTGCATGAGTGACAGCTTTATTGAATTGCATGGAGAGTGAACAATAATTTTTGTAAATTGTAACTATTGTTATCTGTAGGCCTATTCCCTATCATTTTCAAAATATTTCATGTATCTTTTATATTCTTCCTGGTTTGTGTTATGTAGTGTTGTAATGTTCAATTATTTAAATACATTATTATGTTATTTTCGGGGCATAACTTAAGTTCTGGAAGAGCAATATTGTAATTGAGCATGTCTTACTGTTACGAGGTTTAGTTTAAATGAGGGTACGGGGATGTGCGGCAGATTTTGTTGCAGTGCATTTTCAGCCATTTAGGCTTATTGATGGCCATTGAATTTCAGAGAAAATGTGATTTAAGAAATGGTGTTTTTTCAACGTTTTCTCCAAATAGAGTCAATTCATCATTGTTTTGTTTTAGCAAAATTTGCGAAAATATTCCAAACGTTGGTCTCATTTCAGGTCTTGCTTTTCATCAAATTTTGTTTGAAATCGGGTAGTTTTTCGGAGTCCCAGTTGCACATCCCCACCCAAACCAAAGTTGAGGCTTCCACCCGTACAGTGTGTAATGTGATAATGATATAGTAACACCCGTACAGTGTATAATGTGATAATGATATAGTAACACCCGTACAGTGTATAATGTGATAATGATATAGTAACACCCGTACATGATTCACAAAAAATGAAATTGGTATTTTTCAACGGGACACCCCCTCATTTTGTTCATTTTGGTAATAAAATCATACCTGCAAAATATGAAAAAAATTCAAAAAAAAGTTTAGGGGTGCTACCGGTCAATGAACTTTTGTACACAAAGTCAATGGGATTTATGAGCCATTTTCTTTACAACACAAAAAAAAAGCCATGTTAATTTTCCCTGATTGTGCCAAAAATATTTGTTCATAGTGTGAGTAATGTCCTTAAAATAAATGCTAAAGAAAATTGTAAAAATGTTAACCCGCTTTCCAGAAAATTGCACTTTTGTGAAAACTGTTACATTTGGGGCAAGGCAGTTGCTGGAACAGCCAAAATATTATGGTACTTGGCTGATATAAAGTTGTGTTTATGGGGCTCTAGTTCTTTTTTTTTTTTTTAAATGTATGTAGGTTTGTAACTGTAAATTATGTTATTCAAGTGTTGAATGTGTGTAGGTTTGTAATTTTATGTAAGTATAGTGTAATATTTAATGTGTAATCCAGTAGTAAATGTGTCTTAGCCACTCTAGCTCTTGTCACATGTACCTTGCACAAGGTGTAGTTTTGAACTGGCCACTATCCAATGTTGTGACCCCAATTTATATACATTTCTTTTCAACCATGGTGAATCTAATCCTTCCTGTGGTCATTCAATTCAAACAATACAAATCTTCATCAGGTATGGCCATAATGACCACCACTGATACAGATGTATGGATTTTGATAGTTACTATTACATAATATTTCAAAAGCTGGTATCATCATTGGGGTAAACTAATATGTGAAGAATTTTAATTTTTTTTTAGCAACAGTTCAGTTCAATAATAGGTCTGTCACACTACACCGAATAGGTCTTCCGTACAAGAAACGGATGGCATTTTAGTAAATCCGTTGTTGTTCGTCAATGATCGTTTTATGTTCTTTTTATGTCCTGCTATCATCCGCCAAATGCGTTTCGTGTTAGGTGATGTTGGCAAGTTTGTGCATGCACAAAACTTGAAACGGAGTGTACCGAATACACATGTTCGGTATTTATCCGATGTGTGTTCGTATGGTGCTGCATATTGCCGTTTGTTCGCTCTCATTTCGTTCATGTTCGTTCTTTGTTCGTTGCACTCGGCCCGTGTTCGTTGCAAATACGTTCCTGTGAGGCCTTCACCACCGGATAGCATATTTTTGCATTCGGTGATGTACGTTGACCCAGACCGTCTTAGTGTCACACTACAACTGATCGGTCTTCCGTATAAGAAACGGATGGTATTTTAGCAAATCCGTTAGTGTTCGTCAATGTTCGTTTTATGTTCTTCATATGTCCTGTTATTATCCGCCAAATGCGTTTCGTGTTAGGTGATGTTTGTTTAGTCCGTCGACAATACGTTTCAAGTTTTGTGCATGCACAAAACTTGAAACGGAGAGTGCAGAATACACATGTACGGAAGTTGTCCGATGTGTGTTCGTACTGTTCTGTACATATACCCTGGGTTTGTTCGTTATTCTTTCGTTTATATACCACGGGTGTTTGCAAGGTTTCGCAGGCGCTTGTGCCGGATGTAGGCCTATGGCGAACATGTGCATCGATCATGGGGGGGGGGGACTTTCTGAAGGGTGTATGACGCAATATCATATTTCCCCCAGTAATTTAGTGACTGACAAGTAGAAAAAGGGGAAAGGAGAGAAAAAGAAAAGAAAAGAAAGTGAGAAAAATTGAAGAGAGAAGAGAAGAGAAAAAGTTAAATTGCACGTAATTTAGTAGTAGGCCTAGTATGCATGTAAGTAGTATTGAGGGAGGGCACTTTCTGAAGGGTAGAGGACGCAATATCAAATTCCTACCAGTTTTAGTGATTGACAAGAAAGAAAAAAGAAGAGAAAACATGGAAAAGGTTAAATTGTATACGTTATTGAGTAGGCCCAGGATAGTAGTACTAGTAAGCCTAAGTATAGGCATGTGATTATTATAGACAGTGCTTAAATGCGGTTCCTTGGCCCAAAAGCCTGTGAAAATTACTGCCGGCCAGTCCATATGCAGGGCCCGTGATTTTTTGTCACCAAAGTTAGTATTTAAGACGGACTTATAGGTCTATTCCTGACTTTACCATATCAATCCATGCATGCTTTACCTGAAATTACAAGTCTGAAGTCTTATATCTAAGTGTCAGTGGATCAGTGTAACATTTTAAATTTTGCAAATTCAAATCGGGCCTTCTTTGTTTTTTGTTTAAGGCAATAATAGTGTAAAAATGATGCACTAAAACAATTTTCCAAATTTCCATTTTTAAAACTAAATTTATACACAATAGGCCTAGGCCTAATAATGTAAATAGGCCCTACAGTCCCCATGCAAATGGCTTCAATTGGACCTTCATTTTCAAAAATGGACAAGTCTTCCTTTTTGCTTCTGCTATGGACATCCACGTGTTATTTTTAAAACAATTGTTTATAGTATACAATAATGGTGAAAACTTTTTAATGGCTTCAATTAGGCTTTCGTTTCACCAATTTGCGGCTGTTTCAAACTAAAATAGTACCCAATAATAGTGCTAAAATTGATCCAAAAAAATGACAAATGGCTTCAACTGGGCCTTCATTGTCCAAAGGTGTCTCACCTCTATTGCCCCCGGACGCTGGTTGCCCTGATATATCAGATTTGTAGACCTTTGGTACTTATTAGCCAATATTTGACCATTTTCGTCAAAATTTACCCCTTAAAAGTTGTCTTCCCCACTTTGTTCCTCTGAAAAAGTGCTTGCTACGTCACTGCCTCTAAGGGGTCAAAACCCTCTCAAACACCCTCTCCTCCCCACTTTTCTGATAGGGTGGACGTCCCTGTTGGTGCCACATGCGACGGATTCGCCGGTCATTTGTCGGACGTTGAACGATTGAATATAAAACGCCTGCAGGATTATTAGCGGCCACAACGCATAGAGAGACGAACGGGAATCGGACCCCCAAATCCGGACATTTGTCGGACGTTGACCCCCAAATCCGGTCATTTGTCGGACGTTGAACGATCGAAAATAAGACGCCTGCAGGATTATTAGCGGCCACAACGCATAGAGAAACGAACGGGAATCGGACCCCCAAATCCGGTCATTTGTCGGACGTTGAAGGATCGGATATAAGACGCCTGCAGGATTATTAGCGAGCACAACGCATAGAGCGACGAACGGGAATCGGACCCAAAATCCCACTGAATCTTCTGCCGGACTGGTGATTTTTCCACCGAATAAAATATTTTTGTATTCGGTGATGTACGTTGATCCAGTCCGTCGTAGTGTGACAGACCTATAAGGTATAAATTTGGGGTGCCTGGTGGGATTCCAGGGATATCCCAGGGTATTCTTTTCTTGAGCTACACTCCCTCTGTCACTTTTGAAACATTTTTTATTATTACAGTCAACTATGAACTAATAATAATTTGGTAAAAAGCCATGTTTTCACAAAGTTAGGTATATCATTGAACATTTACTTCAGTTTTGCAAGCCTGGTAGACTTTTTAGGCCCTGAAATAAGCGTTTGAAATTTTTGACAAAAAATCCCATTGACTTTGTGTACAAAAGTTCATTGAACGGTAGCTCTCATCTTATCTTTTTTTTTTTTTGTTCATATTTTGCAGGTATAATTTTATTACCAAAATGAACAAAATGAGAGGGTGTCCCGTTGAAAAATACCAATTTCATTTTTTGTGAATCGCCTTAGTGTATAATGTGATAATGATAGAGTAACACCCGTACAGTGTATAATGTAATAATGATATAGTAATACAAATGTGAACACATTGTCATAAACCAGCAGTCTTTACAACAAATTAATTGTTGCGACATCAAATAACATATTTCAACTGCAATCATGATTTGTTCTTTTGACTCTCGCATTTTAACATTGAAAATAATTGTGGGTGTTTCATTTGTCCAACTTTTACACCATGCTAAAATATTTGTTAACATAAAGCATCTAACATGTGTGTAGTGAATACCCTACAACTGTAGGTTTCAAAGAGCTTTTAATTAAGAATGGTGCATAGCAGCATAGACATGCAGAGTAAACGGAATCATAGCAATGAAAGGAACAAAAACAAAATGGTGTTTGTGTGTCCGAGAAAAGCTAGGAATTTTATATAACCCATCTCAAATACTTTTATGTGTGCATGACTTAACAATGAATTAATTTATTTTCTTTATTCCAGTGTTTGTGGGATGCAGTGACGGTGGACCATATGGGGTGTACAAAGCTGAGGCAGATCCCAATGGGTATACACTGAATTTCATACACCTCATTGGATTGAGCAACAAGCCATGGGGTATTACACATAACCCCATGGATGGGGTGCTCTATATTACAGAGGACAGGACTAGGATCCTGAAAGTCAACCAGGATGGGTCTGGTATGCAGACTGTCCTGGACCTGACAGGAAGTGAGTATGATCAATATCCATTATTTTATTGTCATCTTCTTATTGGAGAATATTATTTATCATCAAACTTAGGTGTTAATAATGTATTATTATTAATATTATTGTTATTGTTATTGTTATTGTTATTGTTATTATTATTATTATTATTATTATTATTATTGTTATTATTATTATTATTATTGTTATTGTTATTATTATTATTATTATTATTATTATTATTATTATTATTATTATTATTATTATTATTATTATTATTGTTGTTGTTGTTGCTGTTTGTTATTATAATTCTTTGCTATCATTAAAGGAGTATTTCGTTATCCTAGCATCCTCTTTTTTATGACATTTTTCAGCAGATATCTGCGAAAATGCTTATTCTAAAATTTCAGTTGATTCCGATTGTGTGTATTACACTGCTCCATAGGCAATATGTGTTATAATTTTGTGCTGGTGTACCAGAACGTAATTCAAATTTCACAATATTGTCCTAAACAAATTAATCTGCAAGAATTATTTCTACATAAACATTATGTAGCCAAATGTTTCCAGTGGTATAAAAATGTCAACTATTTTTTTCATGATGCTGTGGATCACGAAAGGCCCTTTTAACCATTAAACCGAGTATAATCGATATCTCATATGTTCGTATCTTTGTGGAGAATATTTACCATGACAGAGAATTTTATTTTCAAACTTAATTGTTGATGATTACTTATTATTAACCTCTGTGTGTTCATGTCAATGGCAGGAATGCAATAACTCTTGTCAAGATTAAATTCAGATAAAATAAAGTCTGATGCTCATGTGATTGTAGTAGTTTTTTAAACTTTTTTTAGATTTGTTTAATGAATATAAAAAAGTTGATGACATTGTATGAGAGATATTTAAGGGGAGAGGGATGACGTGCAAAGATTCGTGGTATGGGTATATTTAATTTAAATGCTGCACACTTCACCTCTCGCGTTTTCATCCCTGTACACATTCAACCCTTACACTTTCACCCGTGCATTCCGTACTTCACCACTGCACACTTTCACCCTAAATCAAGACACTATTATATGATCACAATGTAACAAATGATGAGACTACTAAACCCACAGTTACTAGTCTCAGATAGTATCAAGACCTAAAACTATGTTGGCAATACTATGACTTTTACTAGTTGAAGCTGCCGACTTTAATTATTATCCAGATCAAATCAGGAAAGAGTGGGCTATTATGATCAAAAATACTACAAACGATAATAATTGCATTGAATACCAGTGCCATAGTATATTGATTTATTGAAGGTATTGATTAGATCACCTTATAGAGGCCCTGCATGCTTTTATCGACTGGCTCCAAACAAAGGTGTTGAACCGGTGTCCTTCACCGTAAATATGGCGCAGTGCAGTCCATTCAATCAAATGTTGTCATCAACCTATTTGATCGTAGTGCATTTGTTATGTGTGTGAGACGAACTGCGGTAGATTGCAATCATGCTTTTGTTGAATGCATTTGAGTAGTCCGCCATATTTACGGTATGATACGTCACATGCACAACCTCTATTGGTCAACTCTTCATCCTCAACTCATCATTATACCAATATGATGCCACCAGTGAGCAATAGAAGCACATTTATTAATATTAAGCACCAATTCTTATTCATCGCAAGCATCAATTGTATTTTATGTTTGCTTTTTGGATATATTTCAATTATTTGGTTGAAAAATCCACAGTGTCAATTTCCTTGCCTACATCAGTTGTTGTTTTCCCCTTGTTCTGATTTATTCAATACCTCTAGTTAAATTGAACCAGAGAACGTTTAATTTTAAGTTATCAAGCCTATGACTTTATTTTGAATCTGTATTGTCCAAGGTAGCATGTTTTATAATCTCCATATGTTAACATGGTTAGTAATAATAATAAAAAAAATGTGCATTTTGCAGGAAAAAAAATCTTTTGAAATGAAATTGTTTTTCAAAACCCGATTTTTTGGAATTTTTATCATGTTTACACATGTCCCAACTATATCTATTTAGGATCAGTCAAATGTTTATAGGACAACCGAGAAACAATTTTTATGAATTAATGTTGTAATTAAAAACATGACATCCACCATAGTGACTTTCTGTCTGCATGTGTAGGTAGGGGTGTATGTGCTATTTTGGTTAAAGTTTCATAAAATTGATGCCCTTCCAAAAGTATCACTACTACTGAACTTAAAGTCATAATGTACGATCTTTTTTCAGAATTTACCTTTATTTTTTTTTTTACCAATTTTTTGGCATATTTGTAATACTTATACATGTTCTAACTTAAATCTATGAGCAAACTGTCAAATTCGTCCTATTTGTAGTAAAACGGGATGATTATCTGTTGGTCCGACATAAAGTCATAATTTTTTAGATTATGACTTTATGTCGGCCACGATCGCAAACCGTAGTCTCGTACAAAACTAGCATACGCTCCTCCACATGTGGAAGGAGCGTAACCAAACTGGCCGCGTAGGAGACTAACTCTGAGGCCGCACTCGCTGTCCTAATCCAAATAGTGCGAGATGTTTCGAGTGATAGAGGTGAAGTTTATGATGTTGTTTCTTTGCAAATTCCCAATGTTTTTCGCGTCCAAGTGTATTGGGAAATTTCATAATGATGGCATATTATCATTTTAGAAGAAAAAAAGAAAAATCTAAAAATTTAAAAAGATCGTACATTAAGGCTTTAAACTTGGTATCAACGATCACTGCATTAACAACTTGAGCTTTCCCTCCTGGAATATAAAATATGGAATGACCTCCCATGTGTCGTGTTGGATGCATCTACTTTACCCTTCAAGACATGACTCATTCAACATTTTACTGCAACAAACAAACCAGCCTCAAATCTACTTGCTACCCACCAATCAGTGATCAGTCTAACAGTCAAAGTGAGGTTTGATTAATTTGAGTATAAAAAGATCCAGGGACTTGCGGTGAGCTGAATGATGTTGCGGTTAAGGGACATCTAATAGGGTCAAATGAAATCAACATTTGCAAAATTAATATCAAATTTTATCTTTTTCCTGGAAGTAATTGATCATTAACTAGGATAGTTAAAATATTTCTTATGGGAAGGGGGAAGTGGGAGTGTCAAGGACAATTCGGTCAAAGGTCATCAAAGGTTCATATACAATAAAAATGTGAAATTACATGAATGGCTCTGCTTATGAAAATACTTATGAAAGGTATGGGACGAATGTTTAAAAACAAACAGTTCTTCCAAGGTCAAATGCCATCCAGAAGTCAAATTGTTTTGATTTGACTGGAACTTGGTAGAAATAACCATGAGGTGAAATCATAAAATCATCTTTTTGACCCAGATCATACTGGAGGAATAATTTTGGTGTGAAATTCTTTATTTTTTGGAGCGTCAGTCACATGCAACACGGGATTTGCAATCATTGTTCAGAATCAATAAAACAATTCAGGGGAGGCTAATGCACCATCGGTGCTCTTGTTTATTTTACTTCATGATTTCGGCTTAAAATGGACAGGAAAACTCTTCACACAGTTTTTAGGCATGTTTGGTGAATTGAACATAATCTCTTTCGTACTCTAGGATTTGGGAGGAGGTTAGTGTTTATAACTTTTAGAAATTTACTATTTTCATTTAATTTTCATGTTATATAAGTATGCAAAGACCTTCAAATGTTTAGGTAAGAATTTCAGATCAAGTGCAATTAAAGATGTCGTCCAAAGTGGCTGACAAATAGGAGTTTTCCATTAAAACACACTATAGTAACATACAAATGATCTAATAATGAAAAAAATATTCATGCAATTAATGTTTCTAATCAACAAAAGTAACTATTATTTGCCCATTTTGTTTCATTCGCATCTTTTCAATTCAAGATGGCATCCAAAAATTTAGAATTCCATCTTGATTTGGAAATATACCAATGAAACAAATTGTGTACAAATTAATTTCTGTTCATTATAAACATTAATTCCATTAAAAAGACTTTATTATTATATCATGTTCATCTTGTTCTAGTGTATGATAGGCTATTCTGGCGGCCATTTTGGACACCATCTAGTATCTTGAATTGAAGAAATGCCAATGAAACAAAATGGGAATATACCCATAACCTGTACTATCGACAATCACAATGGTTCACAATTGGCATGGATTGTGAAACTGTCCTCTTTTGGGAGCTTGAGTGCAAAATGCATATTCTTCCAGAAATCTAAATTATTCCCTCACGCTACCGTGCTTGGCCACATCCTTTCTCAGATTCTTCCCCAACCTGAATCAAAGTGGAATGGACCCAAAAGGGAAATGTTAAAGAATTTATATTTCACTCATACTTTACATTTACTTTGATCTCCTTCTTAAATGACGAGATTGTCCCCATCCCTTCCATGACTGATAGGTTAGTAGAAAACTGTTCTAAATACAATTGTTAGCTTGAGTATTCCGTCTTCAATATAAACTTCAAAATTAGTTCTTCCCATCAGTGTGGTAAATTTCTTTTTGACATGGGGGGGGGGGAGATAAAACTGGTTGGCATAGTGTAAGGAACACCTTTCATTCCCAGAATGACTTTGCTGGAACAAGTATGTGCGAAGTACACAAACTTTTGCGATTTTCAAGCTAAAATGGTTAGATAATAATTATATGAAGTTTAAAAATTGAACAAATGCACATGAAGCACATAAAAAGTCGTCATTTTTAATGCTAAAATGGTCAAATATAAGGTTAAATTTGGTCAAAATCAGAAGTATATTTACAAATCATTGGGGGATGATTGCATGGACATATCCCTCTCGTTGAACACCGGGGTTGAACATTAGGGCCATTTATCCCCATAGGACTAACACCAATGTTACCCATTACATGTAGGGAAGAACTATAAAAGGTTCAAAGGGAAGACAGACTTGGACTATCTATGGAACACTTCTAGGTTCTTAATTTGTATAGACTCTTTAATGACATTGTTCCACAGATAGTATGATCATGATGATAGTCTCATGGCAAAGTATGGACATTGTCACTGAACTATTGCATATATCTTTTTGAGGATTCGGATCGGCGTTTAAAGGAAAGGCAATCTGGGACAAGTTTCTATTCACAGAACTGTTAAGTTAGCTAATGCATTGGTTATTCCGTCTTCCCTTAGAATCCCAAATGATTAAGGTCCATTCATACTACTGTTTCCTGTTTTCATAGAGAACGGACGTGCATCTAGGCTGCTCCTGCATTCGTGACAACGCTACTATATCCGCTACATTAAATCTTCTTGGACTATAGGCCTATATATTAATTTGGATTTGGATATATTACTTTGGATTTACTTATTACTTACTTATATTACTTCGGATTTAAGTGAATGTAAGATCACATGGACATTCTTGACTTTATCATCATGATCGCGAGAACTTTTCTCATCGCACACTTAATTCAAATAATGGAGGACGCGGTTGCTATAAATGCGGAGAGCAGAATCACCAGAAACGCGACTGCAAATTTGAAAGACCGTTGCAATGCTATGAATGTGGATTATGTTTGGTCACAAACAAGGTATGAACTGATGTCAATTTTACTAGGATATCGGCAAAGAAGACTCTAATGCCGCATCTGGTTTTGAAACCACAGACACTGGACTTGAATTCGGCGGCAGGAACTCTAATTCTTTACATGCTTTAAGTAACACTTTCAGTTTATTAAACGATGAATGTTCATTTATTTGTGATGATGATGATTCTATTAAGATAACATGCAATTCTGACAAGAAATGTAGGCCTACTACTCATAATATTTCTGACCTACAAAGTGCTCTCCATCACGATCCTGGAAAGATCAGTGTTTCACAGGTTAACGGTCGATGCTATGATAGCGGTAACACAAAACGAACCTTTACGGAGAAGATGTAAAGGTGGAAGTAGTATGAAATCAGGCAATAATTTTGGTATTAACTTTGCTTTTAATAATGTCAACCGAGTGAAACATAAAATCTATGATATTGCATCTTTGTTGAGTAAGAAAAAATAGACGTTATGGGTCTTGCTGAAACCTTCCTTAAATATGACGAGGGTATTGATAGTATTAACAACTATAATTTGTTTGGTAAGAACAGGTCCCTAAAAGGAGTGGGAGGTATTGGTCTTTTAGTTTTAAATAAATGAAATGTTATTGATGATGACCTCTTCGACTCTAAAACTGATGATATTGAAAGATTTTGGCTTAAGATTGACACAGGCTACGATCCTATCTTTGTTGCCGTTGCATATTTCCCGGTGGAAGGTACAGATGTTGAGCGTACCGATGAATTATATAATCATCTATTATCTGAATGTATTGGAATCGAAGAAGACTATGTTAGTGATGTTACTGAAGCAAAAATCATCATTATGTGAGATTGTAATGGTAAAATTGGAACTGCAATGCCATTTTGTGATAAAGAAGTGAATGTTAATGGCGGTCGCCTACTCAACTTCAGAGATGATTCTGGTTTGTGCATTCTTAATTGTTCTAAATTATGTAAGGGCAAATTCACTTGGTTTCGAAACGACCTTAAAAGTGCTATTGATTATATGTTATGTTCACTAAATGTCTTTCATGATGTAATTGAATTTATTGTTGATGATGAACGAAACATGAATTTAGGCAGCGACCATAATGTGCTTCTCTTGAAATGTACTCTAAAAAAGACTGTCAATCATTATAACGCCAACCAAAAGAAGAAGAATGATTGTATTATTTGGGACATTAGACCTAATCAGGATTGGACTAATTTCCAAAATGAATTATCCAGTCAATTTTCTGAATGGAATAGTGATGATTTTGATAACATTGATGATACTTGGCATTCCTGAAAAAACATCGTTATCCAGACAGCTAGGAAAACAATCGGCACTCGTGAAACTAATTCTAAACTTCGCAGTTGGTGGGATAAGGACATTGACAAATGTATTAAGGGGGGTCAATCTTTTGTGCGTAATTATAGAGGGTCAGGGGATTCACTCTATCATTAAAAAAATATTTGAAGAAGTCAAAGAGCCCTAGGAATAAAAACTGTACTGTAATTCACACCAGATACAATTTCTTTATACGATAAAAAAACACCTAAATTAGCTAACAATTTAGGACATGTTACAAAACTATATTCTCTAGAATTTCTTAGCATACTTTAAATGGAGCTTGTACCGTTTTTTGTGGCATCCTTCAGAACGGAGCGGTCCGTTACCAATATAGCTCAATATTTTCGGTCAAATCTCCATTCAATTAACACGGGGAGTTGGCTAGCTATGAGCTAGCTATGCCTTGCCCTCACTCATATTCTACGAAAGTGCGACTATTTCTGAACATCTAACCTAGCTGTAATTTTAGGTCATGTTAGAGAAATATATTTGCTAGAAGTTTGGAGAATACTTTAAATATTGGCTGGTTATTTTTCACACAGTGATGTTAACTAGACAAATGCAATATACTTCTAACGTACGCTATTTGTAGAGGTCACGCGTCAATGGTGAGAGCACTGTGTATTGTGTATAGGAAAACGGACAGTAACTGCAGTATGATACAATGCTTTGAGTAGAACTGCATGTAACTTCAAAATACAGCCGAGAACCAGATGAACAGAAGTGAACACTTCAATGTCTTATGACATACTAAGTACCAGTCCGGTGTTACAAGTGTATTTGAATTGATCCTACAGAGACTATTATGGGATAGCAGGAAGTGATAATGCAGGACATGTCAGGACATGATAATAACTTTACATTTCTTAACTCCAAATGTAGGAACTGACTTAATTAGGTGTTAATTGTTTACAATTATTAATACAATCTTGCTTCAGCTAGACTGTCATGATTTTGTAATATGACGACTCTAATTAACACTTTCTTTGGGAAAGCCAACTTAGACCTACCAATTTAATTACCATGTAACACTATTCAACTAAAGATTCTTTATTGAACGACAAATCTAATTACTTCAATTAGGTCAAAGAAGTTGTCTTTACATTACTCGTTGATGGTCGATAAACGTCCCAATAAATCGGACTTAGTCACCGGTCAGTTCTACAGCATAGATATCCATGGCTAACGATGGTTAACTATGGAAACATGTTAAAGGACATCAAGGAAATTTTCCAAGTTATTTATTTTGAGCTCTTTCGAGACGAGTAGGCTAATGAATATATTCTGTAGATTTAGGTTTTGTCTGTGACTGCTAATGTGAGGCCGTCGTAGGTCGTACGGGGCTCAAACTCGGTGGGTGGGTGTAGTTCTGTCCTGGCAAGAAGAAGTTTATGTTCATTAAGTCATCCGACCCCGGGCCCCTTCCAAGGGGTCATTTGAGGTCAAATGACTAAAAACTGCCATATGGGCATGAAACTAGGTACTACGGGACTCAAACTCGGTGGGTGGGTGTAGTTCTGTCCTGGCAAGAAGATGTTCATGTTCGTTAAGTCATCCGACCCCGGGCCCCCTCCCAGGGGTCCGGTAAAATGACTAAAACTGTCATATGGGCATGAAACTAGGTCGTACAGGGCTCAAACTCGGTGGGTGGGTGTAGTTCTGTCCTGTCAAGAAGATGTTTATGTTCGTTTTAAAGTCATCTGACACCGGGGTCCGCTCCCAGGGGTCATCTGAGGTCAAATTACTAAAAAGTGTCGTATGGGCATGAAACTTGGTAGGTACAGTCAACATTTAAAACAACATTTTTTGAAGGTCATTTTGGGGTCATCCAAGGTCACCACGGGTCATCTGAAGTCAAATTAGTAAAAATTCATATATGGGCATGAAACTTGGTGGGTACTGTCAACATTTAGAGTTATAAGTTTAGATCATTTTGGGGTCATCCAAGGTCACCCAGGGGTCATCTGAGGTCAAAGTACTCAAAACTGTCGTATGGGCATGAAACTTGGTGGGTACAGTCAACATTTAGAGCCACATTTTTGGAAGGTCATTTTGGGGTCCCCAGGGGTCATCTGAGGTCAAATTAGTAAAAACTGTCATATGGACATGTCACCATCAGCCTGGTAATCGCGCCCAGCCGAGAACCGCCAAATGTGGTAACCGCCTAGTCTATTTTAAAACTGATGCATCAATGACTATGTTCATCATGTCAATATTGTATCATTCTCACATACATTAGGAAATGAATTGGGAGAATAGAGGCCTTGCATGTGATCTGACATATCATCCCGTAAATATGGCGGACTACTCAAATGCATTCAACAAAAGCATGATTGCAATCAAATAGGTTGATGACAACATTTGATTGAATGGACTGCACTCCGCCATAACTACGGTGAAGGACACCGGCTCAAATCCTTTGTTTGGAGCCAATCGATAATTTCATGCAGGGCCTCTATACTTTCTGTTAATAAAATACTATGCTGACCTCACACTCCAGTAATTTCAGATCATTGAGCTCAGTACATTAATACATCAAAGAATGTCTTCCAATTCATGAAAACAAATAGATAATCTGCATATCGGATTAAAAGCTTGAGGCATTTCAATTGCAAGGCCCATTACTTATACACCAACAACAACATAGGCCTACAAGTGTATATAATGTAGCATGTGCACACATTATCATGTTGTGGATGGTGAATCAAGCTGCAGTGCCTACCCATTCCCAAATAAATGCAGTGACCAACCGGTGTTCACTCATGATTGACGTACTGATCATTATGTATGATTTAAACTCATAGGTTTTGGCAATTTGGGAGGGGTGGGTTCAAAATGACCCCATAGAATTATACGGGGGTAAAAATTTCAAATTGCTCAAATACCCCTTTCAAATATATCAAATTATTTAAATATAAATGAATGAATGAATGAATGAATGAATGAATGAATGAATGAATGAATGAATGAATGAATGAATGAATGAATGAATGAATGAATGAATAAATAAATAAATAAATAAATAAAAAAAATTGAACAAATTGTAGCGTAGCATTAAAATCATAATAACCATTGCTGGCAGGCGGATTCGAACCAACGATATTGACATTACCAGTCTGATGCTCTAACACTGAGCTATGACATCATCTAGTAATGAGGGTCAAGTTTTTAGCGTATACAGTGTTTGTCTGTGAAAATGCCGCCTTGTGAAATAAATAAATATAAAGTCTCAATTTTTAATTTAAATTTATTTGATAATTTTCAATTACCTATATTTTCTTTAGAGCAGGGACAAATATTTCCCCTTTTATCCAATTTGGCCGCTAAAAATAAGAATCTACTTCTTTTATTACTGATTTAATTCCGCGATTTGTTCCATTCAGCAATATCAAAGATTAATGTCAAGCATCTCACGACAGATATTTAGTTGGCTTAGTGGTTTTGCACAGTGCTTTTTAACCGGGAGGTACCGAGATCGATTCCCACCTCTGCCTGCAATTTTTTTTCAAGACTGGGAAATAATAACCTGACATTCGCCGCTGACATTCGTATGCAGAAGCGGAGTTGTAACTTGTTAAACTTTGCTCCTTCCGTAAAAGGGTACATTATTTTGGCACTACATTATTTCTTTTTTTCCACATTGCTGGTAGGCCCCTATTAAGAGGAACTATCTGTTATTTTTGAGAATATAATTGCCACGGTCAAAAATAGATTTTCTTTATACTTTCATATTTGATGGACCTTGACCTCAAACTAACACACATGGGATAAATTTCGGAAAAATATCCCCGTTGCCATGGTAACAGGCAAATTTCAATTTTAGGCCTATTTTCACAATTTTTGCATTTTTCAGCAGTCAAATTGTCAAGTTTTGAAGCCAGTGTTACTAATATACACATTATAAATATGATTTTTTCTTTATAAGGTATGAATAGGTCAAACCTTAGATGCCGCAATGAAAGTATAAAAATAATCACCAGATGTCAGGGTGGGTTATACCATTTATTTGAAATAGGGGTGTTTTTCAATTTTTTCAAAGTATGAAAATATACCAACTTTGTATAGCTCATAAACCATATGGTAGTGTTCCGATTTCAACATCGACCACAGCATGTTGAGATGATACATTGGTCTTATGAAAAATTACATTTGAGCTTGGGAAAACACATCTGTATATACAGTGTTGCCAGACATTTTCCTATTTTTCGAAATTCAACACAAATCTCACCTCAAGTTAAATGATGTGAAAATGAAACATCATCCTTTCAAGGAACATTTATTAGAAAGAGAGTTTTTATTCATATCAAATTTGATCAGTTATAACGGTCAGTGTTGTTCTAAACCACATGGGTGTTGCCATAATTGGGGTTTAATTGTGATTTGTGGATATTTTCAACTTTTTACAAATCATAAAAATACCAAAATGCATTTCTATAATAAAGAAAGAAACATCGACCTCGTCATGTTGAGATGATATATTGGCCTTATGAAAAAGTTATTTTGATCTGGGGGCGGGGTAAGACATCAGTTTATACAGTGTTGCCAGATAGACCACATGGGTGTTGCCATAATTGGGGTTTAATTGTGAGGTGTGGATATTTTCAACTTTTTACAAGTCATAAAAATACCAACTTGCATTTCTATAATAAAGAAAGAAACATCGACCTCGTCATGTTGAGATAATACATTGGCCTTATGAAAAAGTTATTTTGATTTGGGGTGGGGGTAAAACATCAGTTTATACAGTGTTGCCAGATATTTTGAGTTCGGAAAATATTTCCTTCTATACAGTATTGCCAGTTATTATCACATATATTCAAAATTCAATGTATGTCTCACTTTAGGATTTATATTGTTTAAATCGCTGCCATGAATAAACCACATAGATGATGCCACTATAAATAGAGTTAATAGTGAAATGTGGATACATTTTCAATTTTAAAATGACACCTTATTAAAGTTACAGCTATAGTATTCCAATTTTCACAAAAAACACCCAAAAAGCACACAAATTTGTCCTAATTTGGCGCTTTTATGGGCACTTTTGCCTTAATGCACCCAATTTGGTGTATTGTCTCCACTGCAAACCCACCAATCGACATACCAAAATTGCTAAGGTACCCCCAAAACCGTGGCACATCCCCGTATACCTTTAACCAGGGAGAACCCCTCCGGCGCCATGTCATAGGTATACTGTGCCCAGTAGACCTCTTTTTCTACTTGAAACGGATATTTCCTCAGACAACTTTTATCAACATTTGGTGATTTTTTTATTTTGCTTTAACCCTGCAAGTATCTGCAAAAGTGTTCATATAAATCTCCTTCAGTCTTGAAAGCTTAATTTTAGTTGCTTCCTTTTTACAAGCTCATACAAATTCATGTCATCAATGAGCAGGGATGCTTGAATGACAGAGAATTAGCAACAATATCATGCAACATTTCAATGGTCATTTCTTCTTCATACTTTCGACTCTCCTGCGAGCTCCTCTCGGGAAAGGTAACTGGACATTAATTTGTCTGGCTGTGAAAAGGTTCTGTGCGTTATTGTCTTTGACTACAGCTCAACTTACCGTACTTTTCCTAACCAGACAGCCCATGCCAAAATTGTTACTACACCTTTACATTTCATCGAATCTCTTTTTGATGTCTGTCATTTTGAACATCACACTTGAAAGATGTATGCTATGTAGAAACTTTATTTTGCAATTTCATAATTTGCATATTATTAGCATATTTACAAGAAAAAACATGAAAATCAATAAATACCTATATTTTCACAATTTCAATATTTTATTAGAAATTAAACATGTAGGCCGTTTGTTATGACTTGATGAATGAAGTTGTTAAAACAGATTTTGATATTTTTCCTTATTTTTCCTTTTTTGCCCCAAAATGTGTAAAAATCAACATTTTTGGATGACCTATATTTTCTTTGAATATTTATCAAATTTCTTAATTTAGGTATAATACAGTGCAGAAAAAGATCTAAAAAAATCTGTTAAAACAGATTTCCAATAAATTGTTCCATTTTCCATTTTGGGTTAAATACTCAATTTTCATGCGCGGGATATTTGAAACATAAAATGAAAACATGTCCATTGCACTTTTTCCTCGAGATGTACTATAATATCAAGGTTACGGATATATTATAATCCCTTCTTATCTTCACTGATCCATCAGATACCTATTGTTATGAATGATCAATGAAAAGGTTCAGAACTGGGCTACTAATTGTCTGTCAAATATCTATAGTTATTTTCATGACTGTGTCAACTCAAAAATCATGCAAGGTCGAATGTAGGAAAAGTATGATCAGTTGAGCTGTATTCTCATATCTTTCGAGACATTTGCTGGATCTATATAGTTTTTTGCCCATTTCTTCCCCATATCTTTTTTGCGAGCATAGTTGGGATGTGTGCTTTAATAATATGGGGTAGGCGTAATTTAAACATTATCTTACTCTTATATGCATCTTTTTGCAATGTAACAATCTTATGTTATTTTGATTTATTTTAGCCTAGCTAGTATGTGTATATTGGTAAAAACATTATGGCTTTTATGTATATTTTAAAGTATACATGTTTGATGTTTTCTGTGTTGTATTTTAAGGGGTTGGTCACCCACCTTTGCACAGTATTTTTGTCGGACCTGAGAGCACATCAGACATACCAAATTGCATTTTGAATACGAGGAATGTCCTTCTGATATAAAATAATTTTGATTTTTTTTAATTCGCGATACAATAAAATTTTTAGAGTAAATTATGCATATTGAATTTTTTTATTTTTTGACATATTACAGTTAATTTAATAAATCTAATGATGTGTACTTAAAGTGTATGTAGCTGGGATGAAAAGCCGACCACTAATCAATTAATTAATGTTAATTGAAAATTTGACCTTTCATAGTGAATATATAGATTTTTCCCCAAAAGACCTTAGGTGTTTTGGTGAAAAAAATCTATATCTTCAATACGAAAGGTCAAATTTTCATATGGACGGCTTTTCATTCCAGCTACATACACTTTAAGTACATATTTATACAATTTACTTTTGAGATCTGTTAAATTTCAAAATATCAATTTTAATCATTTGCCATAAAATTTGTATTATATCGCAAATTTCAATATATGTCTGATGTGCTCTCAGGTCCACAAAAATATGTGAAAACGTCGCTATTTGAACCCTTATGACTTATAAAAATATCGACATCTCACTATTAAACCCTAATTATGGCAACACCCATGTGGATTGGAACAACACTGACCATTTATACAACTGATCAAATTTAATATGAAAGTAAATTTCATTTTAATAAACTTTCCTTGTGAAGGTGAAGTTTCATTTTCGCATCATTTAACTTTAGGTGAGACTTGTGTTAAATTTTCGAAAAAATAGGAAAATATCTGGCAACACTGTATAAACATATGTTTTCCCCAAGCTTAAGTGTAAATGTTTCATAAGACCAAATATGTATCATTTCAACATGGTGAAGTTGATGTTTCACTTCCACATATTTTTTAAGGAATGCATACCATGGTATTTTGGGATTTTTAAAACTTGTAAAAAGTTCAAAATAACCACATCTCGCTATTCAACCCTAATTATGGCAACACCCATGTGGTTTGGAACAACACTGACCATTTATACAACTGATCAAATTTAATATGAAAGTAAATTTCTTTCTAATAAACTTTCATTTTCAACCTAAGGTGAAACTAGTGCTGAATTTTGGAAAAAAAATAGGAAAATATCTGGCAACACTGTATAAACAGATGTTTTTCCCCAAGCTCAAATGTAAATTTTTCATAAGACCGATGTATCATCTCAGCATGATGAGGTCGATGTTTCATTTTCACATCTTTATTTTAGTAGAGTAAAGTTACCACATGACCCCAAAAAAATTGCAACAGAAGGTTTTTTGGTATTTTCTTGCAGTATAAGGTCTAATAAATAACATATCAAAAGTTTAGAAAAATTGAACTTGGGGTAAGGGTCCAAATGTGACGTAATCAAAATGGCCGCCAAAAGCTGGAAAAATACCCATTAATCTACTGATTTTATCAATTTTTCACTCGTTATTGTGGGTTCCACTGGTGACAACCTTGTTCAGAAGTACTTTACTGGATGTAGTAATAAATCTCTATGTTGTGGTATTGAAATGGTTCACTTTGACAGCCATAATGAATTTCAAAATGGCCGCCATTTTGGTATTTTGGCTTATGAAGGTAAATCATGCACATAATAATGTAAGGTGAAACTTAAGGCGTTAGATTTTCAAGAATAGCCAATATCCCTTGAATCAATATTCCTATTCAAATTTATATAGAGGTAGGCATACAAACCAAATTGGCAGCAAGAGTGAATTTCAAAATGGCCGCCATTTTGGTATATGTTGCCTTATTGAGTTTAATTATGCACGTATTGTAACTTGAAACATTAAGTAACAGAACTTTTAAAATAACCAACATCATTTGCACCCACAGCACCATTAATAGTATGCTTTCAAGTAGGCATATGCACCGACTAGCTTTTCTCTACCTGGGGTGTTGAGCCGTAACTTGAAGAAGATGTACCAATTTGGCAGCCATATTTACATTTCAAAATGGCTGTCAGCTATAAAAATCAATAGTATATTCTTGAAGTAACACACAATTCATCTTGCTATACCACGATGCGATGCCTTTGTTTGAAGTAGTAACATCAACCACATTGTATTATACATGTATGTTGGAATTAGTTGTCATCATCATCATCATCATCATCATCATCATCATCTGAGAATAATACTGATCCATATTCTCACATTGGCCTATATGTGCAATTGAGTCTATTCTTTCTGCAGCTACATTTCACTGTGATGCATCCTGCAGAACAATTGCATCGAATCATCTTCAGCAATGATTCTGGTGCTGGACTTCTTTTCATCATAAGTGGAACAAATTTGTCACCTTGAACAATCCATCTCCATTAAGTTGGATTCATACCATCCAATGCATGACTTGTAGATAAGTTCTTCTGGAGTAAAACTTTGCCGCTGTGGGTGTAAGTCTTTCAGGTTTAACAAAGCTCTTTGCTGTGCAAACCTCTTTGGAAAGAAACCTGTAGCGTAAGGACTCCAAAGACTCTGATTGCTGACCATTAAACAGGGATACATTGCTATGCAGCCTTCACTTTCTACATATTCTTGATCAATACTGTGAGTGCAAAATGCCTTGTGACAAACTTGTAATACAGGATCACCATTGATGATTTTGTGTAATACAGACTTCATACCTACGCCAATATTCCTGAAGTAGTGTTGCAACCTGAAAACGCATGGGCAAACAACAAATCCGAACAAATGTCATCACTGAGTAAGCGTTTCTTGCCAGCAAATTGCCAGCATCTAATATGTCTACCTTATTTGCAACCCGACTCTTGCGGCGCTGATGCGTGTTATCCTTTGTGGTTGGTCCACCAGTGTATCCATCAAAGACAACTGTGGTCTGGCCATAGTGATCAAATGTGAAAGATGCATAATTATCGGCAAGGGTGCTTCCTTCTGCCCACTTCAAGCGATGTAGAAGAGAACCTTCAGGAGCATGGCTTGTAGTAGTGGTGCTTTATATGGCTTATGTAAAACATACGTATACTTTGCTTCAAACAAAGATGGTGGATATGGTGATAGTTAATGATAAACTTCCTTATCTAAGCACAGATCTCCAGATTGTGATACAACCAGGAACCTTTGAAACAACAGAACTGGAGCAATGGTTTGGTCATCAGTGACCTGGACCTTACATTTTGACTCTAGCCTTCCATTTGTAGCTATATGAAAGGACAGCCTGTCCTTCCATTTGTTTGACTGTATCTTTACCTACTTTGAACAGGTTTTGCACATTAACATCCTCATCGGCATTTATCCCTTGCATCTGCTTGGACTGTCAAGGTCACTGATGACCAAACCATTGCATCACTATTACAAGCCATACAGGATCGTGCGACTTATCAGAGGCGGATGGCCCTGAGACAATTCAAGGACTGCTCACTATGTTCCTCTTCTGATAATCATGCATCTTTCACAAGAGTCAGGTTGCAAATAAGGTAGACATATCAGATGCTAGCAGAAAGAAGCCTTCAACTCAAATGATCTGAGCAAACAGATTCTCATTAAACTAATTGGTGACCGTATGCAACAGAAAGGATACCATGTGATCCACGCCGAAGAAGATGCACATGTTGATACAGTGAAAGCAGCAGTCGCAATGACATCATTAAGTCAACAACCCTAATTGTAGAAGACACATATGTTGGTATTACTTCTTCATTATGCAGAAAAGGACGGCAAGGACCTGTACTTTCTGTCTGACAATGATAAACCATATGTGTATGATATCAAGATTCCGAAGCGCTTACTCAGTTATGACATTTGTTCGGATTTGTTGTTTGCCCATGCGTTTTCAGGTTGCGACACTACTTCAAGAATATTTGGGGTAGGCAAGTCTGTATTCAACTAAATCATCATTGGTGATCCTGTATTACAAGTTTGTTCCAAGGCATTTTGCATTCTCAATATGGATCAAGAATATGTATTAAGTGAAGGCTGCAAAGCAATGGTGTCTCTGTTTAATGGTCAGCAATCAGACGCTTTGGAATCCTTACTCTACATATTTCTTTCCAAAACAGTTTGCACAGCAAAGAGCTTTGTTGAACCTGAAAGACTTCCACCCACACCCTCTGCTGCAAAGCTTTACTTCATGAGAATGTATCTACAGGGCATGCATTGGATGTGTAAAAGTGATGGTATGAATCCAAGTGACTGGGGATGGATTTTTTCAAGGTGACAAATTTGTTCCACTCATGATTAAAAGAAGTACTATGGGTGGATAGGATGTTGGTTATTTTAGAATTTCTGTCGCTTAAAGTTCAAGTTGCAATAAGTGCATAGTTTAAGTCAATAAGCCAACATACCAAAATGGCGGCCATTTTGAAATTCACTCTTGCTGCCAATTTGATTCGTATGCCTATATAAATTTTAATGGAATATGGGTACAAAGGATATTGGCTATTTTAGAAAAGCCAACGCTTTTTAAAAGTTTCGCTTTACAATTTAATACGTGCATGATTTGATTTTAAATGTCAAAGTACCAAAACGGCGGCCATTTTGAAATGCATAATGGCTGTCAAATTGATCCATCTGAATACCACAATAATAAAGATTTATTACTACATCCAGTAATGTACATCTGAACAAGATTGTCACCAGTGGAACCCACAATATCGAGTGAAAAATGGATGAAATCAGTAGATTAATGGGTATTTTTCCAGCTTTTGGCGGCCATTTTGATTACGTCACATTTGGACCCTCACCCGAAGTTCAATTTTTCTAAACTTTTGATATGTTATTTATTACACCTTATACTGCAAGAAAATACCAAAAAACCTTCTGTTGCAATTTTTTTGGGGTCATGTGGCAGCTATGTCATATTTTGATCCTACTATTTTAGGAATGTATGCCATTGTATTTTGGCATTTTTAAGACTGAAAAATAGCTGAAAAAGCTGGAAAAAAAGCTGAAAAAAAAGCTGAAAAAAGCGCAACATATGTTGAATATTGAATTATGTGATAATATCTGGCAATACTGTATAGAAGGAAATATTTTCCGAACTCAAATTTAAAATTTAAATTCACATACTAAGTGTTCTTAGGTTAATTTTTAACCTTAATATTGCGTTCATTCCACAATAATTTTAAAGGTGTGTACTATTTTTAAGACTTGTAAAAAGCGGGAAATATCTAAATATTGTCATATTAAACGCCAGCTATGGCAACACCCATATGGCTTAGAATAACACTGACCATCCCAGATGATCAAATTGAATATGAAATTAACTTTCTTTCTAAAAAGATATGTTCCATATGAAGGTGAAGTTTCATTTTCATATCTTTTAACTTACGGCGAGACTTGTGTTGAATTTTGAAAAAATAGGAAAATATCTGGCAACACTGTATAAACTGATGTTTTACCCCCCGATCAAAATAACTTTTTCATAAGGCCAATGTATCATCTCAACATGACGAGGTCGATGTTTCTTTCTTTATTATAGAAATGCATTTTGGTATTTTTATAACTTTTAAAAAGTTGAAAATATCCACAAATCACAATAAAACCCCAATTATGGCAACACCCATGTGGTTTAGAACAACACTGACCATTATAACTGATCAAATTTGATATGAATAAAAACTCTCTTTCTAATAAATGTTCCTTGAAAGGATGATGTTTCATTTTCACATCATTTAACTTAAGGTGAGATTTGTGTTGAATTTCGAAAAATAGGAAAATGTCTGGCAACACTGTATATACAGATGTGTTTTCCCCAAGCTCAAATGTAACTTTTTCATAAGACCAATGTATCATCTCAACATGCTGTGGTCGATGTTGAAATCGGAGCACTACCATATGGTTTATGAGCTATACAAAGTTGGTATATTTTCATACTTTGAAAAAATTGAAAAACACCCTATTTCAAATAAATGGTATAACCCACCCTGACATCTGGTGATTATTTTTATACTTTCAATGCGGCATCTAAGGTTTGACCTATTCATACCTTACAAAGAAAACAGTATATATATATTGTGTATATTAGTAACACTGGCTTCAAAACTTGACAAATTGACTGCTGAAAAATGCAAAATTGTGAAAATAGGCCTAAAATGAAAATTTGGCTGTTACCATGGCAACGGGGATATTTTTCCCAAATTTATTTCATGTGTGTTTGTTTCAGGTCAAGGTCCATCAAATATGAAAGTTTAAAGGAAATCCATTTTTTGACCGTGGCAAACATTTAACAAAAATTCTCCAAAATAACAGATAATGCCTCTTAAATATCAAATGGTCATAATTGGCGGTCACTTCAAATCATCGCCAACTGAACGAGGTTCAGGAATGTACTCTCATTGTTAATTGTTGGTTAATCCACCACTTGAACAGGACTTAACCAAAGCAAACAAAGACTTAAGCTTTTTTACGAATGCTATACATAAGTATAAGCTTATTATCCTCTTCAACAATAGGATTAAAGATTGGTGCTTGACTGGAATTACGTGCTAGTGTAATTGGTTATTGTTAAAAGGCAATAAGGTGTGTAATTGCAATATTTCCTCTGAATAGGAAAGACTCTCTACATCGAACCATGGATGCTGGTGGTTCGAATTAAGCCCGATCCTGACTCCACTTCGCAGCGGTATGCGATGCTGCGATGCTTTTCAAACATCTCAGCATCCCGCGATGAAACTAAAATGTACAGGTGGAGTCAGTATCGGGCTTTAGGAATAAAAACCCAATTAGAAATGATGCGCTTGAGAATTCAACAATATAAATAATGGTAGCTCTATTATAATACACATTAATGATAAAATTCCAAAATATAATACGTTTTCTGTCTTTGCTTGTCACGTGGTAGCGATTATATTTTTAAATAAGTTTCAAATGAATAACAACAAGACAAGTGGCCGACTGGCCGAGTGGTCTAAGGCGCTAGGCTCATAGAGTACTAAGCGTTGCGCCGTGAGTTCGAACCCCGCCTCTGCCAAACTTTAAAAGAAGTAAATTAAAATTTGACTTTTTTTAATTTCATATCTGGGAAATGTGACTGGGAGCTGTATGGTGTGGAGCAGACTTGTACCCGAGTCCAGCTTGTCCGAGTCCGAGCCGAGCCGAGTCCATTTGTATCCGAGTCCGAGCCAAGTCCGAGTCCTTTTGTGTCCGAGTCCGGACTCGAGTCCAAGTCCAGGGGTGCCGAGTCCGAGCCAAGTCCGAGTCCAACAAAAATATGATTCGAGTCCGCTCGGTCAAAGTCCATGCCCGTGTGTGTGTATGGGGGGGGGGGTCATTCAACTTATGATGTGACAGGTGTCTGGCATTGCTTAGTAGGAGCCTATTTGTATAAAAATGGGTCATTTGGGTATAACAAAATGAAAAAGGGATAATTGGGTATAAAATTTTGAACGAAGCGGGTCATTTGGTATAACATTTTGAAAAAATGGGTCATTATTTCCCAAAAATGGAGCAAAATTTTAAATTTTGTTTCTAATTTGAAAATTTACAATACAAATTTGCTGAAAAAAGAAAATTGCAAAGTTTTTGATGCTAAAATTGTAGAAAAAGAAGGTCATTGGCCATAAGTCACTCACTACACTATACCACACACCGCTCTACCTATACCAGACTTGTAGTACCCGTACCCGTACTCGGGTCCCAATTTCCGTACCCGTGGCTTCGGACCCGTACCCATACTCATGCCCTATTTTTACCGTACCCACGGGTAGGGGTACCATACAGTACATGGTTTATACACAAATGCAGGAAAGTGAGAATAGAATACTATCACTTCCCAGATGCATGTTAACTCCACTCATGAATCCCACTGTGAGTCCTCTGATCATAAATTCATAATTAAAACAAATAGGTTACATCATGAATGGGGTTGTGTGGGGAGTAAATGGAAAGCTTTAGCAAGTGCCCTTAAATTTATTTTAGCCTGGTCCAGGGCCCTGAAAAATATCAATCCAACCCTGGCTACACAAAAAGAACATGAATGCTGAGATCTACAACAGCCTGTGCACACTGCCACCCATGACATGTATGCTACATGTACATGTCTCATTCACACAATGACTGATCAATACAGAAAAAGACCTAGCAAACTGGAAAAACATTTCAAGATTTTTTTTCTTTTGTGGTGAATTTTTATGTTTTATGTTAAAATATCATTATTTTAGCTTGTATTAATCATTTTGATATTCCCCATTCAAATACACTCCACTACTTGTATGCTGCCCACATGTAGAACTAATGATAATGTGACTGGTGCTGGGGACTGGAGTGAGATTTTCTGCCAGCCACATGAGCTTATAGTGTACATGTACTTCTTCTACCAGTGCATCTGAGACAAATGAATAGAGAGGTCCTTACCATACTGAAGTTTGGGATTTGATAAGACATTTAAAGGAGTTTTAAAATATTGATAAAACATGAATATAATTATCCAGACGTGCATAATTAATGATAATAATTATAATGATTGAGCTAATGGATAATCTGATGGATGTGTATTGTGTAGGGGTGCATGAATGTACTTGGAAAATTGACAATTAATTTAATTCCAATTGATGTTTTAAGATAAATAATTTTTCCACATTGTACATGGATTGATTGGACTGGAATCGGACTGGGGTCGACTTCGAGCCCGAGTCCTATTTTTTTACCGAGCTGAGGCTTTTAACGTTCAATTCCGAGCTGAGTCCGAGTCCGGCAAAAAGTGGACTTGAGTCCGAGTCCAGACTCGAACGCGACATCACTGCTAAATATACTAAAGTATGTTGAAATTAGTATTGCACAGTCTGGTTGTCCATACAAAGACATAGTTTTTTCACTTACATCCCAAAATATGCCACATTTAGGCTAGATTCACCATGACACCGATATTTAATCTCTTTTTGTACTTGTTTTATTAATTTGTTTATACTCATATGTATGTCTAATTCCCCTCATAATACCCATAACTCATACCCTATAATTGGACCCATAAGTTCAAATTTCCATGGCCCGTACCCATACTGGGCCCCGTACCCGTACTCGAGTCCCAATTTCCGTACCCGTACTCGTACCCGTGGCTTCGTACCCGTACCCGTACTCATACCCTATTTTGACTTTGGACCCGTACCCGTACTCATGGACTCGGACCCGTGACCTGGGACCCGTACCCGTACCCGTACCCATGGCTTGGGACCCGTACTCGTACTCATGGTCCGGGACCCGCAACTTTATACGTCTTTTATACGTTTTTTATACGTTTCTTCGTGTAACCTTAAAGATGGTAACAATAGCGTGTCAACATACAATGTTAAAGATATGGTGAGTCATTACAGGTCTTTTAATGACACAAGTGTCATGAATATGAATTGTCTTGATAGGATATATTTAACTATTGATAAAGTAATTGATGCCAAAAAACTCAAAAAATAATAAAAGCTAATAAAAAACTACTAAAAATGGTGGTGATTGTTTAACGAATTATTTGTTTAAATTATTTAGTAAGATTCTTATAACAAATGTTACTCCTAAAGAATGGAATATTGGTGTAATTTTACCTATTTATAAGAAAGGTGACCATAAAGACTTAAATAACTACAGAGGTATTACTCTCACTCCGTGCATTTCTAAAATATTTAATAAAATCATTGCCAATGAGTTTCTTGAAAATGGTAACATCCTTACGGAAGTTCAGGGAGGTTTTAGAAAAGATCACAGATGCGAAGATAACATCTTTACCCTTAAAAGTATAGGCGCTAGCAGATTATAGTGAGGGTAAAGAAACTTATAATGGCCTTCCTGGATTTCAGTAAGGCCTTTGATACTGTTTGAAGAGAGGGCCTACTGTACTCAGCATGGAATATTGGGATCCGCGGTTCTGTGTGGAAGCTCATTGATAACTTATATACAAATGTCCAAGCTATGGTTAAATTGGGAAATTTTACTACTGATTTCTTTGAAGTAGATGAAGGTGTTAAACAAGGTTGTGTACTCTCTCCAATTTTATTCTGTATTTATATTCATGAATTTACCAAAAATGCATAATGAACACAATCTAGGTGTAAACGTATGTAATGTTCGTATTGGTAACTTATTTTGGGCAGATGATATTGTATTGATTGCAAATAACGAATTTGAATTACAAAAGATGTTGGACTTGGCTGCTGACTTTGCTGATAATTGGAGATTAAGTTTTAATCATACTAAATCTAATGTTTTAATAGTAGGTAAACGTATAAACAAAGCACCGCCTCTGGCGTTTAGGAAATAATTATATTAACGAAGTCGAAACTTATAAATATTTAGGGGTCACGTTTAATAGAAACCTAACTGATCACCATCATATCGAGGAAGTAATCAAAAAGGGAAATAAACTTATTGGATATATTAAATCTATCATTGATGGTCAAGATGATTTTAATCGCGTCTATTACGGTGACATTTTATGGAAAAATTTGGGTTTATCAACTATTAATTATGCCTCTTCTGTATGGATGCCTTTAAGTGTAAAAGATCGCAAAAGACGGGAAAGTTTACAAAACCGCATGGCCCGTTCTATTTTGAAAGCACCGAGAAACACACCGATTGAATGTCTGTTAGGTGATCTTGGTTGGCACCCGATTGCCACACTTCAAGACAAATTACGTGTCAATTATTTTGAAAGGCTTCGTGCTATGTCACTGCACCGATGGCCTAAACTGTTGTTCAACGTCACGAATATGATTTATAAATGTAATTCAATTAAAAATAAAAACAAACATCTCCGGTGGTTTTCTCATATGTATAACGTGTTTACTGAATACGGTATGGATTATGTGTTTAATGATGTATCAGTAATTGGTAATGCATGGATTAATCGATTTAACAATATTTTAATGGATGTAAATACTTATAAATGGAGAAACGGTGTCAGATCTAAATCGTCTCTGTTAAGCTATGCGTTGTTAAAAGACACGCCCCACCTTGAAGAATATCTCCTTTCTAATGTAGATTTTACGCGGCATCTCTTAAATTTAAGGCAAGATCGAATACTTTGCCTCTAAATGGTCGCACTTATTTATGGAACAAAGATGGTAACAGTATTTGTCCACTCTGTAAGAATGGGACTGAGGAAAATCACTTCTTGTTTGTTTGTAATTCACTTCAAAGTATTAGAGCCGCCGAATGTCAAAGTCTCGAAAATAATTTGAAACATAGTCGTTTAGAATCTATATGGTATTTGTTTATATCTAGTGATTTAAATGTTAAGACATGCTTCTTATTAGGTTTATCTAACACCTTTTTTCTTGATATAGGTGGTATTGATATTGATTGTGCTTTGAATATTTTTGACTTTGTTTATAAATCATTCCTAAAAAAGGCGTGGCAACTTCGTAATGAACTCACAAACTAAGTTTTTAAGATAGTCATGCAAGTAATTTAATTTTTATATGTACATTATGCGTAATTAATTGTAAATTCTATTTTGCATTTGAGTAAATTTGTTGTTCCACAAGTCACAATCACACTTTATTCCTCTGCCATAGTTGATTGCTTGTGCTCTGGTCTGTTTGATAAATGCGCGCCCTCCACCTACACTGTAGGTTCCCGCTTTTAACCATTGCACCGCTTTCTCTATCTGCTCGCGCTCATGAAAATGGGATTGTGCCTGGTGGATCGATAATATTGTACTCATTAACATTTTGTCATGTTTTATTTTGGTTGACTTATATTGTGTTTTCTTGTTTTACTTTGTAATTTTGTGAACGCACCGTCGGGTAGACGTGTGCCGCTGAAAAAGCGTTTGTTCTAATAAATAAAAAAATAAAAAAAATAAATAAATACTATGCCGCAACTACTTTGCGGTGCGGTGCCGATATATCGATTACCTTTTGTCGCACTTAAGGGAGGTCTAATGAGCGTGAACCTGGTTTGGATGCAGAGGGAGTGTGCCTGTAACAGACACAGCCACCAGAAAAGGATCAGCTCAGATCGCGCGCCAAATAAGTTTGCAGTCCAGAAATTTCATTTTTTTTCTCAGCCTTGCAAAAAATAGGCAGAGGTGGGAATCGAACCCGGGACCTTCGTGTTGTAAAACCTACTGCGTTACCACTGAGCCAACTGACAATTAGCTATGAGAAGTTTGATAGTAATCCTTGATATTGCTGAATAGAATAAATCAATACTGATAGGTCTATTTATATGTACGATGCTATTCAAATTGGCCTATAAACTAGGAATAAAATGTGAAATGACTATCAATCGATCAATTAATCAAGTTGTCAAGTTATCAACAAACAATAATAAACCGACGTAGGCCTATCATGGAATATTACTATTAAACTAGGGCTACTAACTAATATACCAAATAAATAAAATAAAGAAATAAGTCAGTAAATAAATAAATAGGCATAGGCCTAAATAAATAAATAAATACATAATGCAGAATGCAGTTAGTATTTTAGTTGCAAAATTCCAAACATTCTATTCACACATTCTATTATAATTTTCTGCTATACACGCAAAGGACCTGTGCCTTTAATATGTCCGCGCCTAATCAATAATGAGTCTTTCACCATGCTCACACACCATGTTAAACTATTGTATCCCTGTATAGTATTATCTACTGACCAAGTCCTAATACCTCAATGAAATGGATGCTATAACGTACCCAATCAAGCGAACATATCAAGGTCATATCCACACCACTCCACGCCATACATAAATTCTGCCAGTCACATTTCCCCAATATAAATTTTTTTTAAAGTAATTTTAATTTTACTTCATTAAAGTTTGGCGGAGGCGGGGTTCGAACTCACGGCGGCGGACCGTCTGCTTTGGACACACATGAACCCAGCGCCTTAGACCACTCGACCACTTATCTTGTTGGAATTCATTTAAAACTTATTTGAAGATATAATCGCAACTTCAACATAGGCCTACCACGTGACAAGCAAAGGCAGAAAACGTACCATATTTTGGAATTTTATTTACCTAAAAACATTTATGTGTATTATTAGCGCTCAATTATTGTTAACTGCGTGTTTTATACACAAAAAAATTAACAATAAAAATGATAATTGGGCGTCTATATGGACAATACATTATATCGATTTTGACACGTGCTTGTGTCTCAGTACATTTCCATGGTCAGTAAAATACTATAGAGGAAAACCTACCATTTTCTTGTATACACGTTCGATGTTTTTATCAATTACATAAAATTCCATTTTAGACCCCAAATGTTTTTTCAGGAAAAAAAAAGATTAGATTACCATAAAAACGAAACAGTAATCTTTTGCCGGGTCTAATGTAATATTCACATAGGATTTTCAACGTTTTTTCTATCCTTATTCTTGCTCAATTAAAAAAATATTTTGGCGTATATGAAATTGAAATAAAATTCTCTGCTTCTTAAACGACATCAAATGTGCCACAATTGGGTATCACGAATCGTTATATATGATGTGCAGTTAATATTCATATTTTCTTTTATACAGAGGATGCTTCAGTTTTGACAGGAAAAATATTTTCTTGAAAACCCTCTCACTCGGTTATTTTAAAAAGGTAACCACGCTTCCCTAGAATGTGCAATAAATTAGCATTAAAATTTTTCTTATTCTAATAGCAAGCGTTTCTAGAATATATTATGGCGAAATGTGGTGTGGGTCATATCAGGGCGTTATACAAAGAATGGTCAAAGGTCAACGTTTCCAAAGAAGTATAGTAATAGATGTAGACACAAGCTTTCGTGCGGGAAACATAAACACATAGTCGTCAGTCGTGTGGTTTTTATGAGATTTGATACGGCGCTGAAGTCTATGGCTGTCCCAAAATCAGTACCAGACCCGGTTACCAGACGGCAATGTGTGTGTTGTTACAAGGAATACAAACTCATTTTACCAATAAGTGAACCACATAGAGGAATACGACATCTATCGTGAGCCGATCTGCATTCTGTTGCCTGCAAAAGCCGACGATCAGGTAAAAATTCTAAAAGCAGCGTGACTAGATATTTGCGTTAATTTCATGATACGTGTAAAACGCATTGAAAACGCCAAATTGCAGTCATAAAATATATAATATTAGTAAATCAGCAAATCGAATGTTAACGTAGGTATGTGGAAAAGAACTGCAATAACAATAACAAACTATGTGCCCAAAGAGTTGTCTTTGGCATGTCGCTTTTTGAAATATCACCAAAAATATCAAATTTTGGACAAACGCCCCAAAATTTAAAACAAACACGAACCTTCCAAAATAAATATATATTAGCACTCGGCGGCCCAGTCACTACCTGCCGCTGTGATTTGGGGTAACTCATTGCTTCCCCTCTCCAGATACCGGTACTTCAAGGTCGCTCATACCCCAGCCCTTAACACAACTCGTCGCATTTCTAAGTGTAAATATATTTAACTCAACCGCAATGCAATATATTGAAGTACGATGCAGTGTAGTATGAATGGACTTTTAGGTGTGCCAAACTGAAAAAAGAAGGTCTTTGTATAAATATACAATGCAGAAAACAGCTCATCTGAGCTGTGTGTGCATTACTTATAAACACAGCAAAAATAAAAAGTCTCCACTAGTTCCATCCCCATTTAACCAGAGTCTGATAAGTGCATGGCAAAATAATTGATGTAATAATTTTCTATACACTTTCCTTCAAAGGTTGATACCAAATTTGATATCAAAAGTTTAATCATCGTGAGCAGAGGAGCCGTACAGCTCAACTTACCGTACTTTGCCTAACCAGACAGTCCATGCCAAAATTGTTACTACACCTTTACATTTCATCGAATCTCTTTTTTGATGTCTGTCATTTTGAACATCACACTTGAAAGATGTATGCTATGTAGAAACTTTATTTTGCAATTTCATAATTTGCATATTATTAGCATATTTGCAAGAAAAAACATGAAAATCAATAAATACCTATATTTTTCACAATTTCAATATTTTATTAGAAATTAAGCATGTAGGCCGTTTGTTATGACTTGATGAATGAAGCTGTTAAAACAGATTTTGATATTTTTGCTTATTTTTCCTTTTTGCCCCAAAATGTGTAAAAATCAACATTTTTGGATGACCTATATTTTCTTTGAATATTTATCAAATTTCTTAATTTAGGTATAATACAGTGCAGAAAAAGATGTCAAAAAATCTGTTAAAACAGATTTCCAATAAATTGTTCCATTTTCCATTTTGGGTTAAATACTCAATTTTCATGCGCGGGATATTTGAAACATAAAATGAAAACATGTCCATTGCACTTTTTCCTCGAGATGTACTATAATATCAAGGTTATGGATATATTATAATCCCTTCTTATCTTCACTGATCCATCAGATACCTATTGTTATGAGTAATCAATGAAAAGGTTCAGAACTGGGCTACTAATGGTCTGTCAAGTATCTATAGTTATTTTCATGACTGTGTCAACTCAAAAATCATGCAAGGTCGAATGTAGGACAAGTATGATCAGTTGAGCTGTAGTTTGGAAATTCGTGCAATTTCAAAAATGACAAATTAGGAATTGACCACGCAAAATCCAATGCATGGTATCAGCTTATTATGTGGCCTAAAGCAACCCGTACAGGAATCGTTGTACACTTGCCTGCGCACAATTGAAAGAGCGGGTATTTGATTTGCATTTTGACATGCATGGGTAAACCTTTAACCTGCCAGCCTATTCAGGCGACGTAATTCTTGGCACTCACGCTAGCTCTGCCACGTGATACAATTCCCTATGTCATTTTTAAAATTGCACGAATTTCCAAACAACGGTTCCTTCGCTCACGATGATTAAACTTTTGATATCAAATTTGGTATCGCCGAGCATACATTCGCCATTGTCATCTCCCGGGTGTCATCTGCTTATAGACTGTCTCTACGATAGTCTCCTACACAGCCAGTTTGTGTCAGTCAGTCGGTGCGCTATTTAAAATCTTGAATTTTGATCACTTTTTCAGCTCAAGACGCAAGCTTCTCTCTCAAAGCGCAAACTAACGACTATCATACCTGTTCAAAATATATTATTCAAGTGCAAGGAACCACATCTGGTTTCTTTATACGAAATCATTTACGGGAGATATTCATCATTTTCCACCCCGGTATCCAAAGATTTATCGTCTGAATATCAATCGTGCATAGCACATTTACGTGTATCGACCCCGTGTATTCATTTCAGTGTCTCTGGTAGTATAATGTAATTATTAACCGGGCGATGTCGGTGTGCTGGGGACATTCCAATGATCTAGTGACAGGTGCCACTAGAAGATGGGCCTTTCGGAGGCATATGGTAACAATTCATGGAACATGCTAACCAATTGGGTCATTAGGAGGAAGATACGCGGTTGAAATTTCCCTGATAAGAACTTCAGTATTTGGGTTGGTTTACACAAGATTGTTTTAAATATTTATTTGTAGCACTAGCAGTAGCAATGTTAAAAATAAATCAGTGAGGACTATAGACTGTACACAAAGGGGAGTCTCCTGAAGAAAAAAGAGAAATATTTTTATAGAAATTTTAACATGACGGCCTGAACCTGAAGATTTTAACTTTTGACCCCTGTATTATTCTATCGGACCAGGGGTTCATTATATTATAGTATGGATGACCAATGAACCGTCAACTTGATTAGAACACTCCCATAGACATGCAGGGAGCTGAACTGTGCACTGCTTGCATAGACATTTCTAAATTAATCTCATTCTTTTATTTTTTCAATATTTTTCTGTACAAATTGGGGAAGTTAATGCCAATTATATTTTGTAACTATCTTGCAAATTACAGCAACATAACTTATTTCATTTTCCTGTAAGGGCGAGACAAAATTGGTCCATCGCCACAGTGCGCTTAATTGCCAGTGGCTGAGTTCAGCACTGCTCAAGAATGGCACAAAATATTCATGTCAATAAGATCAGATGAACAGTAATACCTCTATCATACCCTCTGTAAAAAGGTTACAAAATTGAACAAAGTAGATCTCGAGTTACAAATTAAATCACCAGCTTCCTTTTGGAATTTCCATATTTCTTTCGAATCATGCTAAGACGACACCTTTCTGAACATAAATGTGAAGTTTCATGCTCATTCAATGTATTGTTCACCTGATTTCAACCCTAAACGTTTTCTTATATTTAGGCCTATACCAGACGTAGTCTAATTCTGCATAAAACCGGGCAGCCTTATTTCTATAGATCTGCTGCGCATTCAAATTGCATTGTATTGCATCGTAATTTCATTTCACATGAACTCACGTGTTTTCAAGCAAATTCGCCGATAATAGGTGATCAAAAGCGATCGGAATGTTACAAAAGTACAGATCGCATTCAGCTTACTTCATATGAGATGATCTTTGGAAAAATACGGCATAATTTGTCTTGGTGCTTGTGGAATGCCATGCAGTAAAATATTAAAACGTTGCGTCAATTCATGATTGACAACTAATAGTCCAGGAGCAAGATCCCACAGGGGGCCTAAATAAGGACTTGGTTCATCCCCCACTACATACAAGGTTTGACACCATAGGTAATTAGTATGGACCCTCTAGATCACTGCTAGGTAGGTAGTGGACTCAAATTGTGGTATCACATTTGTTTTACAGGTCATTTTATGCGTAGACGTATAATCGCATAAAAATACCAAAAATACGACAAAATTAAGGGGTAGGGGAAATATAAACTCCAAGAACTCAACTTTTACTCATAATAATGAATTTATTTTTGTATAAATATGTAGCTAATTGATTGTTCTAACTGCCTAGTATTATTTGAAAGCAAACCTAGGTTTCATTTGATCATGATTTGAAGTGGCCAGTCCATACACTAGTGAAAAATCAGATTTTTCACAACAATGCGTAGGGTGGGTGTTTTTGTGACATTGGCTTCAGATTTTACTATTGTGCCAATTTCTATTTTCAAAATTAATTTTTTTTTTTTAATATCAAGCATATCTAGGCAAACTTTGATGTTCTGGTTCAAATATTTATGTATGTGCATGTTTGCTTGCATGTTGGTTTGTGTTGTGTGGGTTTGCGGTATGTGTGTGTGGGTATGTGGGGTGGGTGTGGATTGTGTATAGGGTTCAGGGTTGGGGTGTTTTACATGTCTTAATATGTCACTCGGCTGAACTATATAAGTTCTATTAACACAATTTGTTTGGTAAGTTGCCATTCATGTAATATTTTGAATATTTATATGTGTGGGGTGAGATCAACTGCTGTTTGTCAGGAAAATAACTGAAAATGTAACAAAAATAGTTACTTTTCCACATGTAGCAGCGTGTGTAACAGTATTAAGGGGTAGGGGAAATATAAACCATCATAACTCAACTTCAACTCATGATAATGAATTCATTTTGGAATTAATATGTAGCTAATTGATTGTTCAAACGTGTAAGTATTATTTTAAAGCAAAGCAAACATTAATTGTCAGGTAGATAGCCATAAAATGTGAGAAAAGGTTACTTTTCTATGTATAACCATGTCAAATATGGCATTATTAAGGGTAGGGGAAGTATAAAAACCACCATAACTCAACCTTTACTCATAATAATGAATTCATTTTGATAACAACATGTAGCTTATTGATTGCTCTAACTTTCCAGTATTATTTTTAACAGAAAAACCATAAGATAGACATAAAATATGATAAAAATGTTAATTGTCCAATGTGTAACAGCGTAAAATTTGACAATATTAAAGGTTAGGGGACGTACCGGTACAAACCAACGTAACTAGACATTTATTCCTTATAATTCATTCACTTTGGCATTAATATATAGCTATTTGGTTGTTGTAATCTAAAAGCAAAATAGCCATTAATTGTTAGCTGGAAAAACATAAAATGTTAAAAAAAAATGCCAATGTTCATGTGTAGTACCGTAAAATATGACAATATTAAGGTGTAGGGGACATTCAAATCACCAAAACTCAAGTTTTACTGATGAAAATGAATTCATTTTGGTATCAATATGTAGCTATTTGATAGTTCTAATAACTTTCTAGTATTATTTTAAAAGCAATTATTAAGCCATTAGTTGCCCGGTAGATAGACATAAAATGTATGAAAATGTTAATATTCAATGTCTAACAGCGTAAAATATGACAATATTAAGGGTAAGGGACATACAAATCACCAAAATACAGGTTTCACTGACGAAAATGAATTCCATTTTGGTATCAATATGTAGCTATTTGATTGTTCTCATTTTCAGGCATTATTTTAAAAGCAATTAAACCATTAGTTGTCAGGTAGTTAAACATACAATATGAGAAAAATGTTGATATTCCATGTCTAACAGCGTAAAATATGACAATATTAAGGTGTAGGGGACATTCAAATCACCAAAACTCAAGTTTTACTGATGAAAATGAATTAATTTTGGTATAACATACTGCAGTTACTGTCCGTTTTCCTATACACAATACACAGTGCTCTCACCATTGACGCGTGACCCCTACAAATGATCTACGTTGGAAGAATGGGCACTTGGCTAGTTAACATCACTGTGTGAAAAATAACCAGTCAATATGTTAGGTATTCTCCAAACTTCTAGCAAATATATTTCTCTAACATGACCTAAAATTACAGCTAGGTTAGATGTTCAGAAATAGTCGCACTTTTGTAAAATATGAGTGAGGGCAAGGCATAGCTAGCCAACTCCCCGTGTTAATTGAATGGAGATTTGACCGAAAATATTGGTATCGGACCGCTCACTTCTGAAGGATGCCACAAAAAAACGGTACAAGCTACATTTTAACTATTCTCTGGCAATCATCATGATGAGTTTCTGATATAGTATGCCGAAATTGGGTACTGTAGGTGATTGACAAATGGTCGCACTTTTCTGATAAATAAGTGACAGTGAACATGAAATATCAGCGCCCATAAACCCAAGTTAGTAGCTAGTTAGTGGAGGCCGTCACGTGACTGATTATTGATTATTGAAGTGCCTTATTAATAGATACGCACGATTTAGGGCAAGAAAAACAAACCGGGATACTTTTGGAGACATCATCATCATCATCATCATCATCATCATCATCATCATCGACATCATCATCATCATCACTTTCTACATTTTTCTAAACAACATAGGGCCTACCGTTTTAATAAGATTTTTTCTTGAAATGCATGTAACTATAATTATTGTTTAGAGCGTGATGAAATAAAACATCACGATTTTCATCACAAAACAAAGTAATAGGCCTACAAAGGAAATACATTTTCAAGAGTGATTGAATAAAACATCACGATTTTCATCACGGAACAAAGTAATACATAAGACATTGTTTGTTTGATTGCAATCAACCGCGACAGTTCGTCTCACACACATAACAATGCACTGCGATCAAATAGGTTGATGACAACATTTGATTGAATGGACTGCACTGCGCCATGATTACGTGCACCGGTTCAAATCCTTTGTTTGGAGCCAATCAATAATTTCACGTACAGCCTCTATGCAAATTAGAGTTTACACACGCTGCAGCTGGGGTAATCGACCGAAGCTTGTTGCCGTTAGTGATCGAATGCATGAGCTTATTTGCTTTACTGAATCGATTTACTGGATTAATTTCCTGTTAACTGGGTTTAATGCCACAAAGGTCGAATCGCCTTTGCCATGGACCATGACTGCATCATGAATATGTAGCTATTTGATAGTTCTAACTTTCTAGTATTATTTTAAAAGCAATTAAGCCATTAGTTGCCCGGTAGATAGACATAATGTATGAAAATGTTAATATTCAATGTCTAACAGCGTAAAATATTACAATATTATAACGCCGGTCGTGCGGGGCTCACAACTGGGTTACGGGAATTAATTGCAAAGTACAATTAATCAGACAAAAATACACGCAAGTATTTTACGTTAAAACCCAAAGCTCCTTTTAATGTTGTAACTCTTAAGTTCGGCACGCAGGCCTATGCAGTACGTTTTCTCTAAGTATTACTGATATTCACCTGAATATCATGAATCGGCAAGGCTATCGAGAGCTACTCTCTCGGTTAAGACCAACGGTCTGAATCCAGTCTAGGATCTGACTGACTCTTCTTGAGTTTGGGACCTCTATTTATCTGATTTTGGAGGCTGCCACGTCAGCAGAAATGTTGGTTACGAAACCATTACTCAGCAAAAATTATGGTTATGAAATTTGATGACGTGGAGCTTATAAATTAAGTACGTTCAAAACAATTTAATACATTTTCATAATTAACATTAACGTGTTATTTAGTGCCAGGGTGAACTTGTTTACCAAATTAAGAATATTCGTCCTTCATAACAAGTTATATAAATTCATGAATAGACCGATTCCTGATATCACACGTGGATTATCTTGTTAAATTGTATGAACCATAATCATAATTAGTAATCTTAACACACATTAACACGGCTTATCCGTTGGAATTGCCCTAAATCGGGTTACTATCATAATAGTCTTTGTTGCTCCATTATTATGAACACGGAAATTCTGGTAGAAAATATGTACCTATTGTTCGGTGTTTTTAACCAAAGTTGTAAACATCTATTTCCGTGAGAAAATACATGATCTAAATGAAAATAACTTGGGTCTGAAGAATTTGTTGGCCTAATTTGTTTCATGATAAATTATGATAAATTCAACGAACTGGCAATGAACTTCCCGTTACAATATTAAGGGGTAAGGGGACATACAAATCATAAAAATACAGGTTTCACTGACGAAAATGAATTCCATTTTGGTATCAATATGTAGCTATTTGATTGTTCTCATTTTCAGGCATTATTTTAAAAGTAATTAAACCATTAGTTGTCAGGTAGTTAAACATACAATATGAGAAAAATGTTGATATTCCATGTCTAACAGCGTAAAAATAATATTAAGGGGTAGGGGACATACAAATCACCAAAACTCAAGTTTCACTGATGAAAGTGAATTCATTTTGGTATCAATATGTAGCTATTTGATAGTTCTAACTTTCTAGTATTTTTTTAAAAGCAATTAAGCCATTAGTTGTCCGGTAGATAGACATAAAATGTATGAAAATGTTAATATTCAATGTCTAACAGCGTAAAATATGACAATATTAAGGGGTAAGGGGACATACAAATCACCAAAACACAGGTTTCACTGACTAAAATGAATTCCATTTTGGTATCAATAAGTAGCTATTTGATTGTTCTCATTTTCTGGCATTATTTTAAAAGCAATTAAACCATTAGTTATCAGGTAGTTAAACATACAATATGAGAAAAATGTTGATATTCCATGTCTAACAGCGTAAAATATGACAATATTAAGGTGTAGGGGACATTCAAATCACCAAAACTCAAGTTTTACTGATGAAAATGAATTAATTTTGGTATAAATATGTAGCTATTTGATAGTTCTAACTTTCTAGTATTATTTTAAAAGCAATTAAGCCATTAGTTGCCCGGTAGATAGACATAATGTATGAAAATGTTAATATTCAATGTCTAACAGCGTAAAATATTACAATATTATAACGCCGGTCGTGCGGGGCTCACAACTGGGTTACGGGAATTAATTGCAAAGTACAATTAATCAGACAAAAATACACGCAAGTATTTTACGTTAAAACCCAAAGCTCCTTTTAATGTTGTAACTCTTAAGTTCGGCACGCAGGCCTATGCAGTACGTTTTCTCTAAGTATTACTGATATTCACCTGCATATCATGAATCGGTGAGGCTATCGAGAGCTACTCTCTCGGTTAAGACCAACGGTCTGAATCCAGTCTAGGATCTGACTGACTCTTCTTGAGTTTGGGACCTCTATTTATCTGATTTTGGAGGCTGCCACGTCAGCAGAAATGTTGGTTACGAAACCATTACTCAGCAAAAATTATGGTTATGAAATTTGATGACGTGGAGCTTATAAATTAAGTACGTTCAAAACAATTTAATACATTTTCATAATTAACATTAACGTGTTATTTAGTGCCAGGGTGAACTTGTTTACCAAATTAAGAATATTCGTCCTTCATAACAAGTTATATAAATTCATGAATAGACCGATTCCTGATATCACACGTGGATTATCTTGTTAAATTGTATGAACCATAATCATAATTAGTAATCTTAACACACATTAACACGGCTTATCCGTTGGAATTGCCCTAAATCGGGTTACTATCATAATAGTCTTTGTTGCTCCATTATTATGAACACGGAAACTCTGGTAGAAAATATGTACCTATTGTTCGGTGTTTTTAACCAAAGTTGTAAACATCTATTTCCGTGAGAAAATACATGATCTAAATGAAAATAACTTGGGTCTGAAGAATTTGTTGGCCTAATTTGTTTCATGATAAATTATGATAAATTCAACGAACTGGCAATGAACTTCCCGTTACAATATTAAGGGGTAAGGGGACATACAAATCATAAAAATACAGGTTTCACTGACGAAAATGAATTCCATTTTGGTATCAATATGTAGCTATTTGATTGTTCTCATTTTCAGGCATTATTTTAAAAGTAATTAAACTATTAGTTGTCAGGTAGTTAAACATACAATATGAGAAAAATGTTGATATTCCATGTCTAACAGCGTAAAAATAATATTAAGGGGTAGGGGACATACAAATCACCAAAACTCAAGTTTCACTGATGAAAGTGAATTCATTTTGGTATCAATATGTAGCTATTTGATAGTTCTAAATTTCTAGTATTTTTTTAAAAGCAATTAAGCCATTAGTTGTCCGGTAGATAGACATAAAATGTATGAAAATGTTAATATTCAATGTCTAACATCGTAAATTATGACAATATTAAGGGGTAAGGGGACATACAAATCACCAAAACACAGGTTTCACTGACGAAAATGAATTCCATTTTGGTATCAATAAGTAGCTATTTGATTGTTCTCATTTTCTGGCATTATTTTAAAAGCAATTAAACCATTAGTTATCAGGTAGTTAAACATACAATATGAGAAAAATGTTGATATTCCATGTCTAACAGCGTAAAATATGACAATATTAAGGTGTAGGGGACATTCAAATCACCAAAACTCAAGTTTTACTGATGAAAATGAATTCATTTTGGTATCAATATGTAGCTATTTGACAGTTCTAAGTTTCTAGTATTATTTTAAAAGCAATTAAGCCATTAGTTGCCCGGTAGATAGACATAAAATGTATGAAAATGTTAATATTCAATGTCTAACAGCGTAAAATATGACAATATTAAGGGTAAGGGGACATACAAATCACCAAAATACAGGTTTCACTGACGAAAATGAATTCTATTTTGGTATCAATATGTAGCTATTTGATTGTTCTCATTTTCAGGCATTATTTTAAAAGCAATTAAACCATCATTAGTTGTCAGGTAGTTAACCATACAATATGAGAAAAATGTTGATATTCCATGTCTAACAGCGTAGAATATGACAATATTAAGGGGTAGGGGACATACAAATCACCAAAAATTCAAATTTTACTGATGAAAATGAATTACCTTTGGTATCAATATGTAGCTATTTGATAGTTCTAACTTTCTAGTATTATTTTAAAAGCAATTAAGTCATTAGTTGTCTGGTAGATAGACATAAAATGTATGAAAATGTTAATATTCAATGTCTAACAGCGTACAATTGACAATATTAAGGGGTAAGGGGCCATACAAATCACCAAAACACAAGTTTCACTGACGAAAATGAATTCCATTTTGGTATCAATATGTAGCTATTTGATTGTTCTCATTTTCTGGCATTATTTTAAATGCAAGGTCATGAAGGCCATAATGGGGCCAATACTAAAAAATGATCCTATCATGTTGTAATGTTGTAATCTCAAATTGTTCTTCTCATCGCTAAGAATTTTAAAAAAGACAATTCGTCGCCAGAGTGCTACACTATCGTAAGTGACATTTTTGGCCAAAATGAGATTTTGACGAATTATGTAAGGCCATATGGTTTTAAGTTTCAAAATTGATTAATTATTTTTAATTAATAAAATAAAATATCGTAAGTGCAATGCAATTTTAATTAATGCATGCAAGACTATCGTATGTGCCACTTACGATGGTCTTGCACGGTAATTTTGTTTTTCATTTGCAGCAAGACCATCGTATGTGTCACATACGCTACTTTATTGGGCCTAAACAACAAAAACATGGAATGCTACACCATCGTAAGTACAAAACAGTCTCTAACACACCACTGGCTGTGACGCTGACGGCTGTATGCATTGTCATCATGCTGGCTAAGTTCATAGCTCCCGTGACTGGTAATAGAGACGATAAATCCGGTGTTTTTAGTTTTAGATTCAGTAATAAATCTTGAGAGATAACATTACGGCAAAAGGTGTCTTGCTATTGCCAACATAAATTAACACTTGTTAAGAAAAATAAAATGACAAAATATTGGATATTTGAGCCGATATTACGCATATCCTAATTTAGCAATGAATGCTACACTATCGTATGTGGCACATACGATAGTGTTGCACTCTACACTTATTTATATTTGAGTGCAACACTATCGTGTGTGGCACATACGATAGTGTTGCACTCTACACTCATTTCAATTTGAGTGTAACACTATCGTATGTGGCACTTACCACATCTATATCAGTAATTAATTCATCGATTTATTAACTTTAAGGGGGTACTACACCCATTGATTTTTTTTTTGCATTTTTTTTGTTGCATTTTGTGAAGAAATTACAAAAAAAAATGGACAAAGTGGTATGCAAAATGAAGGGGCAAATCTTCTCGTTTTATTGGTGGCATCGGTATCAATGTAGCTTACATGCTTTTGAAGATAGAAGCCAAAAGGAGGTACATCACTGATGATTTAAATTCACTTCATTTTAGAAAGCTTACTATCAACGGATTTCGTTAAAATTTTGGATATGTGTTGCTAACACATTAGGGAAATAATGTTGATATGTAAAATGGGAATAAGTGGTCCCTGATTTCTTTTATAACTTCATGAACTTGGTGCTCCACAACTATCAAAAAACGAACCGGTTAAAATGCTTCTATTTTCAATGTCGAGCTATATTTTGTATTTTGAACTTGCAACACTATGTCACTGAAACTTAATTAAGCCATAGGTAACAGGTTACCACAACCACACTACAGCAATGTTGAAAAAGATTGTATTTTTTGTCACCTATACCACCATATTAGGTAGTTTTCCGTAAGCTTCATTTTTGTGATTTTGGTAACTATTTTATATTTATTTTCCCAATCCAACTCAACTAGGCAATCTAAATTGTACTCACCATTTACATCCCAAGGTATTTTAGTATATCCACCTCACACATTTCCATTATATATCCAGTAACAGACAAAATATCAAAATTGATGCCTCATTATGACATGTATGATATCACAGACTATCACATGTATTCAAAATTGATGCCTGAATTTGACCTGAACCAATTGACCTATAACCTGTCCTTTGATGACCTTATAGCCTTTTTTAATCTCTTTTCCTAACAACATATTATAGAAGATACATACATGGTGTAGTATTAAATTGTCTATGTGGAAGAGATTATTTAGAGGCCTATTTAATTTATTCAGTGTTATAATCAGTGGGTATATTTCTATAGATAGTATAACAAAGGATTTAATGTATTCTATTCATGTATTCTACTTGGACATGTTCAATAGAATAAATTATGGTTTGTTATGAAACACACATCTCAGTTACCAGGATACAGTAAACAAAAAATATATAGGGCTAAAATGATTTTCTAAAATGGTTTAAAACCACTTTGTATGTAGAGATATTTTATAAGTTCAGGACATGAGATGATAAACATATTTATATACTTTATAAATTTGCAAAAAAAAAAAAAAAAGATGGGTACTGATGAAAATCAGGGTATTAAATCGCCTTAACACCATTTATATAGTTTATATTATTAAAATCAAATTGCTTTACATTCTCATGTCATTTTATGGCTACTTGGAAACAAACGGCTACGCTAAACACAAAAATGCTCCTCCTGTAAAACTGTCCAAACTGCACTTACGATAGTGTAGCACTCTGCCGACGAATTGTCATAGTTCTACGAAGCTTAGTTCAGGGGTTATAACGTCAAATATATCAAAAATATCATAAATAAAGGTCAAATTTTAAAAATGGTCCAATTGCACCAATTAACGTAAGAAACCTCAATCGTATACTACATTCAAATTTTGGTGCAACGATTTGTATTCCCGTGTTCCCCTTCACAGTTAATGCCGCCAAAGTTGAGTTATGGATATATTTCCCCTACCCTCAATATTACCATATTTGACACTGTTACACATGGAAGTTTTTTCTCACATTTCCTTTGTATCTACATAACAACTAATGATACTAGATCGT